>NC_140994.1:100620648-100679202 GCF_052327205.1 Somniosus microcephalus
CGCTCTCTTTTCCCCCAGTCGCTCTCTCTTCCCCCCAGTCGCTCTCTCTCTTCCCCCCAGTCGCTCTCTCTCTTCCCCCCCAGTCGCTCTCTCTCTTGCCCCCGTCGCGCTCTCCTCTCTCTCTTCCCCCACAGTCGCCTCTCTCTCTTCCCCCCAGTCGTGCTCTCTCTTCCCCCAGTCGCTCTCTCTCTCTCTTCCCCCAGTCGCTCTCTCTCTCTTTTCCCCCCAGTCACTCTCTCTCTCTCTTCCCCCCAGTCACTCTCTCTCTCTTCCAACAACAACATGCCCTCAAAAAAGCCTCGGCACCACCGGGCACTCCAGCTAATAGGTTAATGTGCTGTGTACACTTTAATGTGCTGTGTACAGGTCAATGTGCTGCGTATAGGTTAATGTGCAGTGTACAGGTTAATATGCAGTGTACAGGTTAACATGCTGTGTACAGGTAAATGTGCTGTGTATAGGCTGATATACAGTGTATATGTTAATGTGCAGTGTATAGGTTAATGTGCAGTGTACACGTTAATGTACTGTGTACAGTTTAATGTGCGGTGTATTGCGTTAATGTGCGGTGTATTGGTTAATGTGCTGTGTATAGGTTAATGTGCAGTGTATAGGTTAATGTGCTGTGTATAGGTTAATGTGCTGTGTGCAATGTAATGTGCTGTGTATAGGTTAATGTGCCGTGTATAGGTTAATGTGCAGTTTACAGATTAATGTGCTCTATATAGTTCAAGGTGCTGTGTATAGTTTAATGGTCTGTGTACAGTTTAATGTGCTGTGTATAGGTTAATGTGCAGTGTATAGTTTAATGTGCAGTGCATAGGTTAATGTACTGTGTACAGGTAAATGTGCAGTGTATAGGTTAATGGCAGTGTATAGGTTAACATGCTGTGTACAGGTGAATGTGCTGTGTATAGGCTGATATACAGTGTATAGGTTAACGTGCAGTGTATAGAATAACGTGCAGTGTACAGGTTAATTTGCAGAGTATAGTTTAATGTGCAGTGTATAGGTTAATGTACTGTGTACAGCTTAATGTGCTGTGTTTAGGTTAATGTGCTGTGTATTGGTTAATATGCTGTGTATAAGGTAATGTGCTGTGTATAGGTTAATGTGCTGCGTATAAGTTAATGTGCTGCGTATAAGTTAAAGTGCTGCGTATAGGTTAATGTGCAGTGTACAGTTTAATGTGCTGTGTGTAGGTTAATGTTGAATCCGTGATCTCGTGTTAAAGAACATCATGGCCGGGGTCTGGTTGGTAACTGCATGTGTCGCATTTCTGTAGGCTAACAGGAAATTGTCCACCTGATGCTGTAGTGGAATTTCATCATCGCACATGGCCCTTATCGCCTTTTTAAAGGTTTGTACGAACCTCTCAGCCAATCCATTTGTGGCTGGATGATATGGGGCGGATGTGTAATGCCTTACCCCATTCCTTCTCATAAATTTCCAAAACGCTTCGGACACAAACTGTTGTCCGTTATCAGAGCAAATCTGCTCTGGCAAGCCGTTCCTGGCAAATATGGTCCGTAGGACTGCAATAGTTTTCTCTGTAGTGGTTGAGGACATTTTGATCACCTCAGGCCATTTCGAGTGCGCATCCACTGCTATTAAGAACATTGAGTCCATGAATGGACCAGCAAAATCAATATGCACCCGTTGCCATGGAGAGGAGAGCCACTCCCATGGGTGTAGAGGGGCATGTGGTGGTGCATTTTGGACCTTCTGGCATCCTGAGCAGCTCTTTGTTAGGTCCTCGATTTGTTGATCGATCCCCGGCCACCACACATAAGCCCTAGCAAGGCTTTTCATTTTCACCCCTCCCAGATGGCCTTCATGAAGCTCATTGAGCACTCTCTCCCTTAACTTGGGTGGAATTACCACTCGGGATCCACACATCACTGTCCCCTGGCATACTGACAGCTGTTCTCTTCTGGATGAGAATGCTGGCAACAGTGAGTCGCCATGTGTTGGCCATCCCTTCACCGTCAAATCATATACCTGAGACAGTGCCGGATCATTGCGGGTCTCCTTCTCTATATCCACGTTAGTTACTGGCAATCGTTCAATTATCGACGAATAAAATATTTCGATGGGGTCCACTGCTGGTGCTCCCTCCACAGTAGGCATGGCAGGCGTGATAGCCCATCAGCATTTCCATGCTGTTTCGTGCTCTTATACTCTATTTCATATTGGTTCGCCCTTGGAAAAAGGGACCATCTTTGTAGCCGTTGTGCAGTCATCACCGGAACGCCCTTCTTTGGATTAAAGATGGAGACAAGTGGTTGGTGGTCAGTCAGCAAGGTGAACTTCTGCCCATGCAGGTAGTGGTTGAATTTTTTTACTCCCCATACTAGGCTGAGGGCCTCCCTGGGCATAGTTGCGCTCGGCTGAGTTTAGTGACCGAGACGCAGAGGCTACTGGCCTCTCCAACCCATCTGGGAATTAGTGCGACAGCACCGCTCCAATACCATAGGGTGATGCATCACATGCCAACCGAATTGGTAGTGCTGGGTTGAAATGGGCCAACACCCCTTTTGATGTGATCAATTCTTTGCACTTCTGGAAAGCTCGTTTACATTCGTCATTCCACTTCCATGGTACCCCCGTTTGCAGCAGGGTGTTCAGTGGGTGTAGTACTGTAGACAAATTTGGTAAGAACTTATGGTAGTAGTTCACCAGCCCGAGGAACGACCTCAGTTGTGACACATTTTCCAGTGCTGGAGCCTTGACTACTGCCTCAATCTTTTCAGGGGACTTATGTAACCCCTCTTCATCAATAACGTGGCCACAATACGAGATCTGCTTCTGGAAAAACTCGCACTTGTGGCGATTAGCTCGTAGCCCATATTCCTTTAATCTAGTGAGCACCTTCTCCAGGTTGGCGAGGTGATCACTGTCATTTTCGCCCATGACCAGGATGTCGTCCAAATAACACTGGGTCCCTGGAATCCCTTGCAGGACTTGATCCATTGCCCTTTGCCAAATAGCCGGAGCCGATGCTACCCCGAACACCAGCCGGTTGTATTGGTAGAGACCTTTATGAGTGTTGATCATGAGGTATTGTTTCGAGGCTTCTTCTACCTCCATTTGCAGGTACGCCTGGGCCAGATCAATTTTGGTGAAGCATTTACCTCCAGATAGCAAGGCGAAAATATCCTCAATCCGTGGAAGTGGATATTGTACCGTGTGAAGGACTGGGTTCACTGTTACCTTAAAATCCCCACAGATGCGGACCTTCTTTGGTTCCCCAGGCCTATTACTCAACGACCTCTTCATTACAGGAACGATGGGTGTAGCCCACTCACTCCAGTCTACTTTGGACAGTACTCCTGAACGTTCCAACCCTTCCAGCTCTGCTTCGACGGCTGGTTGGATCGCATAAGGCACCGGTCTGGCCTTAAAAAACTTTGGGCTTGCATTTTCCTCTATTTTAATCATCGCTGTTATGCCTTTTAGTGTTCCGAGTCCCTCCTGGAACACTTCTTGTGCGTCAGTTAGCATTTTTGGCAGTCGTCCAGGTGTGACGTCGTCATCCTTTTTTGGCCTCAACCTTCAGTGCCTGTATGGAATGCCAATCTAATTGTATCTTCTGGATCCATTCACGTCCTAGTAGTGGTGGTCCTGCATCTGGCAATACATATAGGTCCATTTTGGGTATTTCCTGGCCTTTGTATATCACTTTCACCCTTATTTTTCCTTTGGGGTAGACTTTTTGCCCCGTGTACATCTTCAAGACAATCTCTGTAGCTTTCAAGGGTATATGTGAAAATAGCCGCTTGTAGTCCCTTTGGTTTATGACTGTTAGTGTAGTGTATGTAACCGTTCTACCTTTAAGAGAACTATTGTATGTAACCGTCCACCTTTAAGAGAACTATTTTAGGTGTTGCACTACTTTATCTTGGCTGCTGTATACTGTAATACCGGGAGTGACCACACCGGTATATCAGTGCTGTGTAAGGATTTATTGGGCAGATTCGCCCTGACCTTCGAATAGTAAAGTCCTGTTAAAGTTACTCTTGTAGTCTGTGTATTAATTCACCATATAACCCACAGACTTTACAGTGGCGACGAGTTCGATCTTACCCTGCGGCAGCGATACATCCGAAGCAGTTAACGAGCATCGAGAGGAGGCACCCGCCCTCATTGTTCTGCTGAGAGAAGACTCGAGTCTGCAGAGCAAGGAAGAAGGAAGGATTCAGACACGAAGCCTTCCATCAGCAACAGGCTGTTATTGTCCCTTCTGCCACGGCGGTGAGTGAGCCGATCAGCCAAGAGAAGCAAGTCGGCCACGTTGACTGTGAGTAGGGGGAAAATAAAAAGAAACGGAGGATAAGGGCGGTGAACTCGACCATGGTCGGGGGAAAGGAGCCGGACAGAAGTCGGGCCCAGAGGCGCTGAGACTGGGGCAGCGTAGGGCACGGAAGCCGCGGTACAAGCGGGAACGCAGCCGGTGTGAGAGACCGGGCTACAAGCGGGAACGCAGCCGGTGTGAGAGACCGGGCTACAGGCGGGCTGGGAGATGCAACAGCGTCGTGAGACAGCTAGACCATGACCGGCGAAAAAGGCCGGGCAGCTACCAAGGCCACGAGGCGCTGCGACCGGGATCGTAAGGCGCGGGAAGATATAAAAATAAATAAAACCGCGGAGAACTCAGCCGCAGCCGGGGGAGGAAAGGACCGGACTGCGAGAGGGCGGGGAGGCGCGATTGGAAGCCGCTGAGGGAGAGACAGAGCCGAGTGAAGGGGGAACGGGACCGAGCGAGGGAGACCGAGCGAGATTCCGCCCAGCGGCTGGAACTGTTTGCCGCAAACGGGTTGTCCCCAGCACCGGTTGCCGGCCGAGAAAAGGGAACAAGGAACGCACTGAAGCCGGCGCACAGGCTGCGAACTCCGAAAGCCAGCGGTCGTCGCCCAAAGGAAAGCTTACCCCTCCCGCCAGGGGAAGAAATGCGGGAAGCCGCCAGTAGGCGGGGGAGAAGACAGAAGCGGGAAACCGCCATTTTGAAAGTGGGCGGGGAAGAAGACAAGCGTGGGAAACCGCCATTTTTGGAAAAAAAAAAGTAACGAACAAATTCGTTGTGGTTTCTCAAAAAGATAATGAAGATGCCTAAGCATGGTAACATCAACAACTTCGATTCCGAGGTGGAAGATTGGGCCACGTACGTAGAACGCATCGAGATATATTGTGAGGCCAATAAAATAGCAGATGATGATAAAGCTCTCACCTTATTAAACGCAATGGGGGCGAAGACATACGGGCTATTGAAGCATCTTCTATCACCAGCTAAACCGGCGGATCAGACTTTCGCTGATATTGTTGCTGTCCTGAAGGATCATTTGAACCCCACACCGCTGATGTTGGCGGAACGATTCAAATTTTATGCGAGAACACAACGGAAAGAGGAAAGCAACGCGGAATACTTGGTCGAACTGCGTAGACTAGCGAAATACTGCCAGTTTGGGGAAAATCTGACAGAGGCATTGAGAGACAAGTTCGTGTGCGGGTTGTCGAAGGAAGGAACACAAAAGCGACTGCTCGAAGAGAACGATCTTACACTTGACAAGGCTGTCCTTATTGCAGCATCACACGAAGCAGCCGCGCGAGGCACTGCGGAAATGCAGCTGAAGGCAGCGGTACTCAGCGTGGATCAAATGACTTCGGGTACAACAAAATGTTATCGTTGTGGGAAGACAACACACGACCAGAACCAATGCTGGTTTAAAAACCAGGAATGTAGAAAATGTGGCAAGCTTAGTCACATAGCTAAAGTATGCCAGTCAGGAAAGAAGACCAACAACAGAAAAAAGTCACCGCAGGAAAAGTACAGCAAGGTACACAAAGTGGCTGAGAAGAGTTCAGATGAACAGAATTCGGATTCAGACCCGAACGGCCAGGAACTGGGTAGTCTGAGAATTTACAATGTGAGTAAGGAAGCTGACCTACAAACTATCTGGGTCACACTAAAAGTAGCCGGAGTCCAAGTGAAAATGGAATTGGACACCGGATCAGCCCTATCAGTCATAAATCGAAGGGATTACAACCGGCTATTCTCACATATACCCTTGAGAGATACCAAGATCGTATTGCAGACATACACGGGGCATAAAGTATACCCCATGGGAAAGATACAAGTCAAGGTGAGAGACAGGGGCAAAGAACACCAAGGAATGAACTTATATGTACTACCTGAGGGAGGTCCACCACTTCTGGGACGGGAGTGGATCAGGGAAATAAACATGGAATGGCACTACCTAAAAGCAATAACGAGTGAGAACTCGGTGAAGACAATCAGCTCAGACTCTGAAACGGATGACGACAAGACCAGCCCAGGTGCAAAAGACAAGTCTAAAATGGACTTGCTGACTAAGGTTGGAAAAACGAAGGAGTGCATAAATACTAATGCTTCAAAGGAGAACAAAGTTTCAGAACAGAATTCCACTGAACAACAACAACATAGTTTGGCAGAGAATTCTGAGTCTGTCCAGTTTACAGACATGCACAAGTCTGAGGAACACCGGGCTCGAACTCAACTCCATTTCAAATTACAACAGCAATTAGAACAATTGAGTTGCCGTCTCGAGCAAGAGATAAAAGCAATGAAAACGTTCTTTGACACAGAGTGGGAGAATCTGGAAAGACAACAGAAACAGCTGAGGGAGAAAAGGGAGCAGGAGCACACAAACCGTCTGCGCAAGGAGGCCAAACGAATCAAAGCTGATTCGGTTTCTGAAGGTGCGTGCTCTAATCTGGTGGAGCAAGATGTTCAGCAACTGAAGGCGCTTGTTAGCAGATTGCAGGCAGAAAAGGCTGAGTTGGTCGCCATGAATTCCGAGCTCCTACTGAAGTTGGGTGCAGCATCACCGGACGATTCATTTGTGGAAATTCGAATGGTGGAGGCTGCGGATGATGGCGAAGTAGAAACAGCAAAGGAGCCCCAGGGCAAGGTTATAAACAGCCCTGCAGCTACTGGGAAACAGATGAGGTCAGAAGAGTCAACGGTCAGCCAACTCCTTTATATGCTGAGGGACAAGACTCTGAAATGGGAACAATTTGGACATGAGTCTAAATCTTCAAAGGAGAGGGGTTTGGAGCTCCCAAAAGTTATTGGAATAGCTGAGGTTGCAACACAGACTGAGAAGATGGCAGCAGAGCAAACCTTGGATGCCAAAAGTACGCTGATTCACGTCAATGTTGAACAACAGAATGCTGAAACAGCTGCTCCAGTAGAGGGATTGAATAATACAATCAATCAATCTCCCAATGAAGTTGAAGTATTGAAATCACGAATGAGGTCATTAGTAAAAGACTTGCAGGAAGCCCAGAAAAAGCTGGATGAAACTGAACGCATGAAGAAGTCTCTTCAAGAAAGATGTCTGGATTTGGAACAAAAGCTGGCTAACGTCCAGCTGGGTATGGAGGAAATAGAAGATCCTCTCGCTGGCCTAGCTCAGGACGACACCGAATATTACCATGACCTGTTGGACGACACCGAATATTACGATGACCTGCTCTGCCCAGCTTGTGATGAAAACTCCCAAAGTGCAGAAACCATGAAGAATCACCTAAAGTCTAAGGAACATCGGGAGATGGTGGCGCTACTACGGAAAAAGGAGGACGAGAAGGAGGAACGGTGCATGCAGCTGGCAGCTGACAGTGGAGCCCAGAGAGTCTCCAAGAAGCAGAAAAGGAAAAGACGAAGCAGAAGATGATGACCATCTGAACCATTATCACCTCTACCAGGTCACGCACGTGGTCTCTCCGTACGGAGCCAAATCAGTTTGGAAGTAGAAAAACTTCTCAAGCTTTTAAAAGTCAACAATGCTGGTTCAGAAGTGACGGAAGTTCAAGCTGTTAAGTCCAGTGAAGGACTATTGGATGAGTCACTCCAGCAACGTGAACCGACTACACCGAGACTGAATCTGTGAACTGTTTTCCACAGAGACTGAATCTGTGAACTGTTTCCCGCAGAGACTGAATCTGTGAACTGTTTCCGCAGAGACTACATCTGTGAACTGTTTTTCCATGAAGTTGGATATATGTTATGTTTAATGGGGAATAAGTATGTTGTAAGCTAAAAAGGGAGGATTGTAGTGTATGTAACCGTTCTACCTTTAAGAGAACTATTGTATGTAACCGTCCACCTTTAAGAGAACTATTTTAGGTGTTGCACTACTTTATCTTGGCTGCTGTATACTGTAATACCGGGAGTGACCACACCGGTATATAAGTGCTGTGTAAGGATTTATTGGGCAGATTCACCCTGACCTTCGAATAGTAAAGTCCTGTTAAAGTTACTCTTGTAGTCTGTGTATTAATTCACCATATAACCCACAGACTTTACAGTTAGGGCTGATCCTGTGTCCAATTCCATTTTCACTTGGACTCCGTCTATCTTGAGCATGACCCAGATAGTCTGGTGATCCTCCATTTTGATTACATTATGTAGTTTCAGACAACCCAGCTCCTTGCTTCCGGAGTCTGTATCACTTTTCTGTTCGTCTGAACTACTGTCCATCACCTTATGTACCTTTTTGTACTTCTCCTGTGGAGATTTCTTGCTGCTGGTTTTCTTCCCTGACCTGCAGACTCTTGCTATGTGTCCTGCTTTTCCACACTCTCTGCACACTTGGTCCTTGAATCAACAATCCTTCTGGTCGTGTGTTGTTCTGTCGCAGCGATAACACTTCCCTGCTCCATATGACATTTCATTGGTGCCATATTCTTGCGGTCTCCATTGTATCTCTGCAGCGCCCCGTGCGGCTGCTTCATGTGATACTGCCATGCTGAAAGCCTTGTCCAGCGTAAGATCCTTTTCTGATAGAAGCCGTTTCTGGGTTCCTTCACTTTGAAGCCCACACACAAACTTGTCCCTTAACGTATCTGCTAGTCCCAATCCAAACTGGCAGTGCTCCGATAGGTTGCGCAGTTCCGTTAAGTACTCAGCATTTCTTTCGTCTTGATGCTGGTTCCTTTTGTGGAACTTAAATCTTTCTGCTATCAGCAGCGGTATGGGGTTTAAGTGGTCCTGTAGGATTTCCACTATGCTTTTGAAATTCTTATCCACTGGCTTCTCTGGGGTTATTAGGTTTTGCAGTAAGACATAAGTTTTTGCACCCATGGAATTCAACAAAACCAGTACTTTCCTAGCATCTGGCACTTCATTCGCCTTGCAGTGCACCTCAATGCGTTCCACATATGTCGCCCAATCTTCGACTTCATTGTCGAACGCAGTGATACTGCCACTCTTCGGCATCCCTGGGTGTGATTTAGCTGTCTAAAATGGCGTCTCCCGCGCTCTCCCTTCTTCTCCGCTGGCACAAAATGGCATCTCCCGCGCTTTCCTTTCTTCCCGCGCTCGCCCTTCTTCTCCGCTGCAGCTTCAAAAATGGCGTCTCCCGCGCTCTCCCTTCTTCTCCGCGGCTCAATGGTGTCTCCCGCGCTTCCTTTCTTTCCCCCGCGGATGCTGTTCAGCCCTTGAGCCCTGGCTGTGCTCTGCGCATTCTCCTGTGCGCATCTCTCGTTGCCGCCGCTCAGTCCTGAACCCGGCTGCTGCTTTATCCTCTCTCTCTTTTTGTTTTCCGTCGACGCCGCTCGGTTTTCAATCCCCAGCTGCGCCCTGTGTGCTTCACCCTCTCTCTTACCCCGTCGACGCTGCTTGGCCTTTTCTGTGCCGTCAGTCGGCTCCAGCCGCCGCTGTCCGTGAAGGGTCTGCGCTGTACCTGTTGCCAGTCTGTTGCTGGATCGTTGTGGCTGGAGAACCAAGCCCAGCTCTCAACAGCCTCCCCTGCAATGTTCACTCTCTGCTGGATGACTGGGCGGTTGCTCGTGGTCGACGCCCGTGCTTCTGGCCTCAACTTTCTTCCACCGTCCTCCCGGAGCGAATCCTTGAAAGGAAATGCAGAGTTGCAGGTAGATTCGAATCTGCCTCGTCGCCACTGTTGAATCCGTGATTCTAAAAGTATGATGTTTTCCAATAACTACACAGAGGCTGTAAATTAACAATCAACAGGTGTTTACTGGAGGAGGGTAGTCTAAAGACTAACAGTACAGAGGCATGCTCAAGGCTTATATACAGGTGTGGTCACTGCCGGTACTACAGTATACAGGAGCTGTAAAGGTAGTTCTCTCTTAAAGGTACATACACTGCAGTTAATGTGCTGTATTTTTTTTAATTCATTGATGGGATGTGGGCGTCGCTGGCTGGCTAGGCCTGCATTAAGTGCCCATCCCTAATTGCCCTTGAGAAGATGGTGGTGAGCCGCCTTCTTGAACCGCTGCAGTCCATATGGTGTAGGTACACCCACAATGCTGTTAGGAAGGGAGTTCCAGGATTTTGGCCCAGCGACAGTGAAGGAACGGCGATACAGGTCCAAGTCAGGATGGTGTGTGGCTTGGAGGGGAACTTGTAGGTGGTGATATTCCCATGCGTCTGCTGCCCATGTCCTTCTAAATGGTAGAGGTTGCGGGTTTGGAAGGTGCTGATGAAGGAGCTTTGGCGAGTTGCTGCAGTGCATCTTGTCGATGGTACACACTGCAGCCACAGTGCGCCGGTGGTGGAGGGAGTGAATGTTGAAGGTGGTGGATGGAGTGCCAATCAAGCGGGCTGCTTTATCCTGAATGGTGTCGAGCTTCTTGAGTGTTGTTGGTGCTGCACTCATCCAGGCAAGTGGAGAGTATTCCATCACACTCCAGACTTGTGCCTTGTAGATGGTGGAAAGGCTTTGGGGAGTCAGGAGGTGAGACACTTGCCGCAGAATTCCCAGCCTCTGGCCTGCTCTTGTAGCCACTGTATTTATATGGCTGGTCCAGTTCAGTTTCTGATCAATGGTAACCCCCAGGATGTTGATAGTGGGGGATTCAGCGATGGTAATGCCATTGAATGTCAAGGGGAGATGGTCAGAGTCTCGCTTGTTGGAGATGGTCATTGCCTGGCACTTGTGTGGTGCGAATGTTATTTGCCACTTGTCAGCCCAAGTCTGAATGTTGTCCAGGTCTTGCTGCATATGGACACGGACTGCGTCAGTATCTGATGAGTCTCGAATGGTGCTGAACAGTGTGCAATCATCAGTGAACATCCCCACTTCTGACCTTATGATGGCGGGAAGGTCATTGATGAAACAGCTGAAGATGGTTGGGCCTAGGACTCTGCCCTGAGGAACTCCTGCAGTGATGTCATGTGATTAGGTTAATGTGCAGTGTATTGGTTAATGTGATGTGTATAGGTTTATGTGCTGTGAATAGGGTAATGTGCTGTGTATAGGTTAACGTGCAGTATACAGTTTAATGTGCTGTGTATAGGTTAATGTGCTGTTTATAGGTTAATGTGCAGTGTCTCGGTTAATGTGCTGTGTATAGGGTAATGTGCTGTGTGTAGGGTAATGTGCTGTGTATAAGTTAATGTGCAGTGTACAGGTTAATGTGCTGTGTATAGGTTAATGTGATGTGTACAGCTTAATGTGCAGTGTAAAGTTTAATATGCTCTGTATAGGTTAATATGCTGTGTATAGGTTAATGTGCAGTGGACAGTTTAATGTGCTGTGTATAGGTTAATGTGCTGTGCATAGGTTAATGTGCTGTGTATAGGTTAATGTGCTATGTACAGGTTAATGTGCTGTGTATAGGTTAATGTGCTGCGTATAGGTTTATGTGCTGTGGACAGGTTAATGTGCAGTGTGCAGGTTAATGTGCTGTGTACAAGTTAACGTACAGTATACAGGTTAATGTGCTGTGTACAGGTTAATGTGCAGTTTACAGGTTAATGTGCTGTGTACCGGTTAATGTGCTGTGTATACGTTATTGTGCTGTGGACAGGTTAATGTGCAATGTACAGGTTAATGTGCAGTGTACAGGTAAATGTGCTGTGTATAGGTTAATGTGCAGTGTACAGGTTAATATGCTGTGTAGAGGTGACTGTGCAGTGTACAGGTTAATGTGCTGTGTAGAGGTGACTGTGCAGTGTACAGGTTAATGTGCTGTGTAGAGGTTAATGTGCTGTGTAGAGGCTAATGTGCTGTGTAGAGGTTAATGTGCAATGTACAGGTTAATAGGCCAGTAATTCCTGTCCCAACGCGTGAGTACGGACGGGGTACTCACGCGTGGGCCCGGAGGAATTGCCGGCTTTCAGCATGCACAGCGCATGCGGGAAAAACCGGCATTTCCTCTCCTCTAAGAGGCGGAACGCGTACGACGTAACAGGCAGCGCGTGCGCGCTGAACTTCCCTTTTTTTATTAGAGTTGCCCGTGGGGAAAAGATTCCGGTTTTTACGCGTGGAAAAAGCAGCCGTAAGTACTTACTTTTAACAGGTAAGTGGTCTATTAAGTTAAATTAGAACATTTTTCCACAGGTTCTTTTTTTTTGAAGATTTTACAGTAAGGTAAGTGTATTTTTAGCCCCGATTTTTTATATAATAATTTTTTTCAAAATTTAAAATTATTGTTTAAAATAATTTTTTATAGTTATTTATAGTTTATTTAAGTAGTGCGATGTTTTTTTAAAATTTTCTTTCAAGTTTAAGTAGTGTTTTGGGGCCAGGAGTTTTCATGAGTTTGACAGTTCTTACTATCAAACTCATGAATGAACTTTTGCAACCTCCCATTGGTTGCCCAGTGCTCACGTGATCCCAGCCGGCTCATCGCACTAAGTACGCCGCTGGGTCACACACGCAGCGTGAAGTGGGCCAGTGACAGGAAATGCAATGCGGGCCAGGATTGAAATGTCAGCACGCCGGGTAAGTGCACATTGGGGGCTTGCACGCGCGGCAAGCACCCGAACCTAATTTCTGGCCCAATGTGCAGTGTATAGGTTAATGTGCTGTGTACAGGTTAATGTGCAGTGGACACTTTAATGTGCTGTCTATAGGTTAATTTGCTGTGTATAGGTTAATGTGCTCTGTATAGGTTAATGTGCTGTGTATCTGTTAATGTGCAGTTTACAGTTTAATGTGCTGTATATACTTTAAGGTGCTGTGTATAGGTTAATGGGCTGTGTACAGTTTAAGGTGCTGTGTATAGGTTAATGTGCAGTGTATAGGTTAATGTGCTGTGTACAGGTACATGTGCAGTGTATAGGTTAATGTGCACTGTATAGGTTAATGTGCAGTGCACAGGTTAATGTGCTGTGTACAGGTACATGTGCAGTGTATAGGTTAATGTGCACTGTATAGGTTAATGTGCAGTGTACAGGTTAATGTGCAGTGTATAGGTTAATGTGCACTGTATAGGTTAATGTGCTGTGTACAGGTACATGTGCAGTGTATAGGTTAATGTGCACTGTATAGGTTAATGTGCAGTGTACAGGTTAATGTGCAGTGTATAGGTTAATGTGCTGTGTTGAGTTTCATGTGCAGTGTACAGGTTAATGTGCAGTGTATAGGTTATTGTGCTGTGTACAGCTTAATGTGCTGTGATACAGTTTAATGTGCTCTGTATAGGTTAATGAGCTGCGTACAGTTTAATGTGCTGCGTATAGTTTAATGTGCAGTGTACAGTTTAATGTGCTGTGTATAGGTTAATTTTCTGTGTATAGGTTAATGTGTAGTGTGTCAGTTAATTTGCTGTGTATAGCTTAATGTGCTGTGTATAGCGTAATGTGCTGTGTATAGCGTAATGTGCTGTGTATAGGTTACTGTGCAGTGTACAGTTTAACATGCTGTGGATAGTTTAATGTGCTGTGTATAGATTAATGTGCTGTGTTTAGGGTAATGTGCTGTGTATAGGTTAATGTGCAGTGTACAGTTAAATGTGCTGTTTATAGGTTAATGTGCAGTGTACAGTTAAATGTGCTGTGTATAGATTAATGTGCTGTGTTTAGGGTAAAGTGCTGTTTATAGGTTAATGTGCAGTGTACAGTTTAATGTGCTGTGTATAGGTTAATGTGCAGTGTACAGTTAAATGTGCTGTGTATAGGTTAATGTGCAGTGTACAGTTTAACGTGCTGTGTATAGGTTAATGTGCAGTGTACAGTTTAATGTTCTGTGTATAAGTTAACGTGCTGCGTACAGGTTAATCTGCTGTGGGCAGTTTCATGTGCAGTGTACAGCTTAATGTGCAGTGTACAGCTTAATGTGCAGTGTACAGCTTAATGTGCAGTGTACATGTTAATGTGCAGTGTACAGGTTAATGTGCTGTGTACAGGTTAATGTGCAGTGGACAGTTTAATGTGCTGTGTACAGGTTAATGTGCAGTGGACAGGTTAATGTGCAGTATACAGATAAATGTGTAGTGTACAAGTAAATGTGCAATGTGCAGATTAATGTGCTGTGTAAATGTTATTAATGTGCAGTGTACAGGTTAATGAGCTGTGTAGAGGTTAATGTGCATAGTACAGGTTAATGTGCTGTGTAGAGGTTAACGTGCTGTGTATAGGTTAATGTGCAGTGTACAGGTTAATGTGCAGTGTACAGGTTAATGTGCTGTGTATAGGTTAATCTGCAGTGTATAGGTTAATGTGCAGTGTATAGGTTAATGTGCTGTGTTCAGGTTCATGTGCAGTGTATCGGTTAATGTGCTGTGTATAGTTTAATGTGCAGTGTATAGGTTAATGTGCTGTGTACAGCTTAATGTGCTGTGTACAGTTTAATATGCGCTGTATAGGTTAATATGCTGTGTATAGGTTAATGTGCTGTGTATAGGTTAATGAGCTGTGTACAGGTTAATGTGCAGTGGACAGTTTAATGTGCTGTGTACAGGTTAATGTGCAGTGTACAGGTTAATGTGCAGTGTGCAGGTTAATGTGCAGTGGACAGTTTAATGTGCTGTGTACAGGTTAATGTGCAGTGGACAGTTTAATGTGCTGTTTACAGGTTAATGTGCAGTGTGCAGGTTAATGTGCAGTGTACAGGTTAATGTGCAGTGTGCAGGTTAATGTGCAGTGTACAGGTTAATGGGCCAGAAATTAGGATTGGGGGCTTACCGCGCGTGCAAGCCCCTGATGTGCACTCACCCGACGTGCCGACATCTGAAGCCTGGGCCTGCTTGGAATTCCTGTCACTGGCCCAGTTCAGATGTCGGCGCGATGTGCTTGCCTGATCCAGCGGCGTAGTTAGTGCCATGTGCCGGCTGGGATCAGGTGAGCACTGTGCAGCCAATCAGGGGAGGGGAAACTTCATTCATGAGTTTGATAGTAAGAACTGTCAAACTCATGAAAAGTACGGGCGCCCAAAAGAGTAGTTTAACTTTAAATAAAATTTTAAAAAACATCCCAATAATTAAATAAACTATAAATAACTTAAAAAAACTATTTTACACCATTAATCACATTTTTGAAAAAAATAGTTTTTTAAGAAATCGGGTCTAAAAATAAACTTATCTTACTGTAAAGTCCTTAAAAACAATAAAGCTGTGGAAAAAATGTAATAATTTTAAATAATAGACCACTTACCTTCAAGAATCAAGTCCTTACGCCTCCTTTTTATATGTCTAAAAAGTTGAGGCCCTTGCACACAGGCAAACCTGTCAAAAAGAAGGAAGTTCAACGCGTGCGCGCAGAGTCCTGCGCGCACGCATTGGACCTCTGAACCCCTTGGAGGAAATGCCGGTTTCCCACGCATGCGCTGTGCATGCTGAAATCCGGCACTTCCAACGGGCCCACGCGTGAGTACACCATCCGTACTCGCACGTTGGGACCGGAATTATTGGCCCAATGTGCTGTGGACAGGTTAATGTGCAGTGTACAGGTTAATGTGCAGTGTACAGGTTAATGTGCTGTGTATATGTTAACGTGCAGTGTACAGGTTAATGTGCTGTGTACAGGTTAATGTGCAGTGTACAGATTATTGTGCTGTGTATATGTTAACGTGCAGTGTACAGGTTAATGTGTTGTGTACAGGTTAATGTGCTGTATTTAGGTTAATGTGCTGTGGCCAGGTTAATGTGCAGTGTGTTATGTTCATTAATAACAAGCTGTTTTCATTATGAACAGCTAGCTTGTGCTTAGTCATTTATTCAGCCATGTGGACTCTTATACAGGCATTCATCTTGACTACTGCCTTTTGGGTAGCCTACTCTTATATACATGCAGCTCTACAGCTCCACCTAGTGTACCATTCTAGAATGACAGGTTACTGATCATTACATCCCCCTTTCTTTGAGGTTAAACAAAATCAATATCAATCAACTTTCAAGAAAAACGATAAAGATGATATCAGTAACACTTTTGTTAGTGCTCTATAAACATAAACATTTTCACAACAGTCAACACATTTTCAAAGCTTTAATTTATACTCAAAGATTAAGTCTATCAGGCTTTTTTACTTCACGTGTGGATCTTCTCAGCACAGGTAAGTCTGATGTGTTTTCATGAGAGCCTGTATGTGTGTTTGTGTTAGATTGTTCTGGTGGTGATTGACAAGATTCAGTTGCGGCATTGTAATCGACTTGCTCTTGGATAGTTTCTTGTGTTTTCAGGAGGGAACGGCGGTTCCTCCTGAGAATCTGTCCTTCCTCAGTTCTAACAGTGTATGACCTTGGTCCTACTTCCTCAAGAACTGTAGCTTTCCTGTTCCATGCATCTGGATCCTCAATCCTGACAACATCACCCCTTGTCAATGGTTTCAGAGTTTTGGATGACTTGTCATAGTATGATTTCTGTTTCAGCTTTAACAGTTGAAGTCTCTGTCTCAGTTCCTTACTCTGCTTTCCTTTTGTACAGCAGGGTAGCGTGGTGCGCAACTTGCGACCCATTAGGAGTTCAGCAGGTGAAGAACCAGAGTCTAACGGTGAGGCTCGGTAGCTCAGCAGGGCGAGATAAGGATCAGACTTGCTTTCTGTCGCTTTCTTCAGTAGCTGTTTGAGAACTTGAACACCTTTTTCTGCCTTACCATTCGACTGAGCATACAAAGGACTGGATGTGATGTGCTGAAAGTCATACTGTGCTGCAAACTGTTGCCACTCCTTACAGTTGAAGCACGGACCATTGTCGCTAACGGCAATCTTGGGAATTCCATGTCTGGCGAAGATGGATTTAGCATGCATTATAACACTGCTTGCTGTGGTGCTTGAGAGCAGCGCCATCTCAGGATAGTTAGAATCGTAGTCAATCACTATTAGATATTCTTTACCATTCAAATGAAAAAGGTCCATACCAACCTTTTGCCATGGTGCTGTTGGTAAGTCAGCTACTATCATTGGTTCCTTTGCTTGTTTGTTTTGGTGTTTCTGACATGTCTCACATTTGCCTATCATGTTCTCAATGTCCTTATTTATGCCAGGCCAATAAACAGTGTCTCTTGCTCTCCTTTTGCATTTTTCAATTCCGAGGTGTCCCTCATGAATCCTTTTGAGCATGTCTTGACGTAGAGCCTGTGGAATGACTATTCTGTTCTGTTTTAGTAATTGTCCACTTGCGACACTCAACTTTGACCTGATGTTATAGTACTTTGGACAGGAACCTTTTGGCCAACCATTGTGAATGTTCTCTATTAATGTTTGTAACACTGTGGCCTAGAAATTCGGTTGGTTGCGCCAGCGATTAGTGTCTAAAGAGCCCGAGATTTGGGGCATTACCCAATTTTCGGACGTGCGCAGTGATCCTAGCGCATCCGGCCATATTGAGTAGCCTGTTTGCGCCGGCGCTACGTCTTTGTGCCCGCTCGCGGGCGCAGCCAGATAATGATGTCATTTCATTGTGCAACGCCTTTTTGGCACCCCGTACCGGAAATTCAGTGGCGCCCCCCTCCGTTCCGCCTGGCGCTATTAGTGACAGTTGGATGGAATGTTACCAGGTCCTTCTCGGACTCGGGGGGTGCTCTTTAAAGGGGACAGCACTAGTATAAAACCGGAAGCCATTTGGCCTGGCCATACTGCTCGCTGCTGGAGACAGTTGCAGACCTTCAGTGGCACAGACTTGTTCTTATTGAGCCAGAGGAGCCTTGGGACCTTCAGCCCTGTCCAGAACAGTTGGATCCAGAAAGCTGACTGCGTCTTACTCGTCGGCCAGAATAATGGGAGCTGCTTTGGAGGGGAACGTCATCCTGGCTGAACAACTGGCAAGGGCACAGAGATGGAGGGAGAGAGGGCCGGGATTGGCCAGAAGGAGGAGGGCCAATGGACGTCACCAAATCCGACCATACGCTGCCAGGGTTTTCAGGCAGCAGGTCTCTTACCTTACCATGTCGGAGGAGCAGTGTCTGCGAAGGCTCAGATTTGGTAAGGATGTTGTCACTGAGCTGTGCCACCTGCTTGCTGGGGATCTGCAGCTGTGGATACGGTGCAGGACCTCTCTGTCGGTGGCCTTGAAAGTCACTGTTGCGCTCAACATTTACGCCAGTGGATTGTTTCAGGCAGCAGCTGGGGATATATCTAATATCTCTCAATTTGCGGTGCATTGATGCATCCAGCAAGTTACATCTGCCCTCTACAAAAGGAGGCGCAAATTCATCACCTTCCCTGTGACCCGGGAGAAGCAGGGGGAGCGCGCACAGGGCTTCGCGGCTATTGCGGACTTCCCCATGGTGCAGGGGGCCATTGATTGTACACACGTGGCTTTGCGGGCGCCATTGCAGAATCTGGAGGAGTTCCGTAACCGAAAGGGGTTCCACTCCCTTAATGTGCAGCTGGTCTGTGATCACCGGCAGATGATCATGGCGGTGAACGCACAACTCCCTGGCAGCAGCCATGATGCCTTCATCCTGCGGCAGACCTCAGTGGCTGACTTTTTGAGGCCCCGGCTCACCCACGAGGCTGGCTTCTGGGCAACAAGGGCTATCCTGTCTGCCCATGGCTCATGACCCCGCTCCGTTTGCCCAGCACCCCGGCAGAAGAGCTTTACAACATCAGCCATCAGGCCACCAGGAACATTGTGGATCACACAATTGGTGTGCTGAAGCAGTGTTTCCGCTGTCTAGACCATTCGGGGGTGCCCTACAGTACTCGCCGGAGCATGTGGCGTGCATCGTTGTTGTGTGCTGCATGCTCCACAACCTGGCCATTCGACGCACTCAGCCAATGCCAGCCAACCCTCAAGGTCCAGCAGAGCAGGCGGATGAGGAGGTGGAGGAGGAGGAGGAGGAGCATGTGGGCGAGGAGGATCAGGAGGAGGAGGAGGAGCAGGAAGATGGGAGGGCTCCAGAAACTGGAAGGGCCATTCGTCAGAGGCTCATAAGGACTCGGTTCTAGGCCCCTCGGACAGAATGGTGGCTGTGATTCGAACAGCGCCCTCCGGTTCGCTGTAAGCCTATGAAGGCATCGATGATTGTAAATAGTGTACAGCTCGATTGTAAATAAAAAGTTTTCTTTATTTTCAAACACGTGGGGCTAGATTTTCAGTATAGACAGTTTTGGGGCGCTAACCTTAGCGCCTGCCCGAAGTTAGCGCCCGCCCCAAAGTAGCGCCCCGTTGCCGGAAATTCAGTGGCTTCGCCCTAAGAGGTTGGTGGAGCGCTAAAAGAGGCGTTCCACTACTATCTTTAGGCGCTAAGCCGGCGGTGCAGAGCGCAGCGCCCGAGCTCGGGCGCAGCGCACGGCAGACACTCTGGTGCCAGTGAGCTCTTAAAGGGGAAGGGTGCATGTGTTTTTTGAGGAGGAGGAGGAGGAGGAGGAGGAGGAGGAGGAGACACCGTTCACAACAGCACACTGGATCCTTCCACACAACACATGCAGACTGCCGTTTATAGTGCAGGAGGAGTGCCCTTTAATTTGCGCTCCCCAGGGTGTGTTGCGTTCCATTTTACAAACGCTCTGGATGCCAGCCGCACAATGGGGCGGTCCGACTGAAGTTTGGATTCGGGGCGGCCAAAGGGCGTTGCACGAGGATGTGACGTCATTTTCTGCGCGCGCATCCGGGCGGCCGCTAAACTTTGCGCCGGCGCTAACGGGCAACTTAATTTGGGGCGGGGCGCAAACTGCGCTGCGCCCGGGCGCTACACGAATAGCGCCCGAAAATCACTTCTCTTAAGGCGCTAACTGCTGGTGCAAGCAACTGAAAATCTAGCCCGTGCTACCTTCCAGCATGACAACGTAATGGCAACAGAAATTGTGATATCCGAGTGGTAAGGTCAGAAACTGAGATAAACCAGACTTCAGGAACCAAAACTCAACTGTTTAATTATACATATGTAGCAGAGAACATAGCTCTTACAGGCTGCCAGCAAGATACACTCTTCTTACTGTGCGATCACCAAGATGGAGGATCAACCTCTGAGTCATACCTAGAATGCAATGCCACTACCTTAATAAGTGGTGTGCCAGGACATTACCTTAATACTGGTAAATATGATCCCTTAATATTTGTCTCCATCTGGTGGATAACTTAAGCATTACATCCCAGATTACTATATCCCCCCCTCTTATGTTTACAATAATTTCTTAACAACATTCTTAAAAAGTCCATAAGGAATCTCCTTTAACGATAGTTCATACTGACGAATCTAGCAGGTCGTGATCAATCTCTCTGGCGGCTTGTGAGGCCTTGGTGAACGTCTTACAGTCAAGTCCCTGCTTGGTTGTGGTAGAGCCACATGCTGCTCCTGAGCAGTACTCAGAGTATCTGACTCTGCTACGATGGTTTCCTCTTGATGAAGGGGTCCAGGTATAACTGGCTCTGTTCGTGGTGTTGGTACCACCAATGCATTTGGATAACTGGGGACCAACTTGTCCTCCAACATTTCCTCTGGAACCTCCAGTTCGATTTCCCTTTGTCTGGTCAGTGTCTGATCCACATGTCTGCATGCTACCTGACCAGTTCCCACCATGACCATATATGAAGCTGGACCGGTCATTGAGTCTATGATGCCAGGAATCCATTTTGGACCATAACTGAAATTCCTGGTAAGGACCGCATCTCCTTCTCCAAAACTGCGGCTCTTTGTCCTTCTGTCATGGTTCTCCTTTTGTTTGATTTGTCGGTTTTCCACCTTCCTTTTTAGGTCTGGGTGAACCAGGTCAAGAGTGGAGCGTAGTCGACGTCCTAACAACAACTCAGCAGGAGAGAGTCCTGTGGTAGATTGAGGTGTTATTCTGTAGCTGAACAGAACTCGTGACACCTATGCTGCCAAACTCCCTTCCGCACTTTTTTTCATCATCTCCATAAATGTTTATACGGCTCTCTCCGCAAGTCCATTTAAAGACGGATGATATGGAGCTGAAGTCACGTGCACTATGCCATTGTTTCTCATGAACTCTTTTGTTTCTGTACTCACAAAACACGTGGCATTGTCACTTACTACGATCTCCGGTATCCCTTGATTACTAAAACTCCTACACAGGCAGTCTATAGTAACAGTAGATGAAGCAGAATTTACAGGATACACATCCATCCATTTGGAATGTGCATCAATGATTATGAGGAACATCTTTCCCATGAATGGACCCGCATAATCTACATGTAATCTTCTCCATGGTTTATCCGGCCATTCCCAGGGGTGGAGTGGAGCCGCTGTTGGTGCCTTCCTGTGTACTTGACAAGTGCTGCATGTCTTGACTAGATTTTCTATCTCCTCATCTAGCTTTGGCCACCACAAGTAACTCCTTGCCAAGGCTTTCATACGTGAAACTCCAGGATGACACTGATGTAGTTGTCCTAGGATAGACTGTCGTGCTGGCTGTGGAATAATCACTCGAGCTCCCCACAACACGCAACCATCCTGCACACTCAGCTCTGTTTTCCTGACACTGTAAGGTGTGAAATCAGTCCCTTCCGGATGTTGTGGCCAACCCCTCATCACATAATCACGGTCTCTAGACAGTACTGGATCTTTACCTGTCCAAGCCCTTACTTGTTCTGCGGTCACAATTGCCGTGTCCGTGTCCTCCAACATCAAATCTCTGTCCTCTGGAGCTGCACGGATAGGTGTACCTGTTAGTGGAAGACGGCTCAAGGCATCTGCGTTCCCATGGTATTTGCCCGCCTTGTAAATGATTACATACTCATACGCTCTCAAGGTCACTGCCCACCTCTGGGTCTGGGGTGACACCATCTGTGGTACTGCTTTCATCTCATTAAAAAGAGATAGAAGAGGTTTATGATCGGTGCATATGGTGAATTTCCTGCCATATATGTACTTGTGAAACCTCTGTAACCCATACATTACTGCTAATCCCTCTTTATCTAACTGGGAATAGTTTTTTTCCGCTGGGGTCAGAGTTCGAGACATAAACCCTTTCAGTTTTTCCTTCCATCTTCCAAGCTTTGTGAAAGAACTGCCCCCACCCCGTAAGGTGAAGCATCACAAGAGAGAATGATGTCTTTCTCTGCATTGTAGCGAACCAGCACATCCGAGGACAGCATCAGTTTCTTGGACTGTTCAAATGAAACCCTCTGTTCTTCTTCCCACTGCCACTGTGTCTCCTTGCGCAGAAGTTTGTGAAGAGGTGCTAACACTGTTGCCAAGTTTGGTAAAAACCTGTCATAATAGTTTAGCAGTCCCAGGTAAGCTTTTAACTCAGTCACATTTGTAGGAGCTGGGGCCTCCTGCAATGCTTGTACCTTTTCCTTGATTGGATGGAGCCCGGTGGCATCCACTCTATGTCCCAGGAACACGGCCTCATTCCCCAAGAAAGTGCACTTACTCCTCTTGAGCCGTAACCCAGCCTTATCCAATCTTTGTAGTACCTCTCTCAGAGTGCTCATATGCTCCTGGTCGGTTCTTCCCATCACCAGAATGTCATCCAGATAAATAGAAACATGTGGAATCCCTTGCAGTACACCCTCGATAGTCCTCTGGAAAATAACTGGACTAGATGAGACACCAAGCGGTTATAGGTAAACAACCCCTTGTGTGTATTTATGGTTACATACTTCTTGGATTTCTCATTTGGTGTAATCTGCAAGTATGCATGACTCATATCCAGCTTCGTGAATTTCTTCCCTCCAGCCAGGTTTGCAAAAAGATCCTCCATTTTCAGAATAGGATACTATTCAAGTTTAGACACCCTATTTACTGTCAATTTATAATCTCCACAGATTCTTACCGAATTGTCTGGTTTTAAAACAGGTACAATGGGAGCTGCCCATTCTGAACATTTTACGGGCTCCAGAATGTTCTCTCTCAACAGACGGTCAAGCTCAGCCTCTACCTTCAGTTTCATGGCATACGGCACAGGTCGTTGTTTAAAAAACCTTGGCAGTGCCTCCTTGTCTACATAAATCTTAGCTGGGGGACCATTAAATGTTCCAAGTTCTTCCTTGAACACGTTCTCATGTTCAATCAACACATCTTGCAAAGACAATTGTTTGCCTCCCTCTGGTTGATTTATTGCTCCCCAATCTAATTTAATTTCTCGTATCCAGCCCCGACCTAACAAGTTTGGTCCAGAACCCGATACTACAACTACAGGTAGCTGTTCCACGGTGTCCCTGTGTTTTACAGTTACAGTAGCTGTACCCAATGTCGCCACTCGTTCACCGGTATATGTTTTAAGCTGCATAGAGCAAAACTTTAACTCTGGAACTTTTGCACAGTTCCACAATTTTGAGTACTCTTCCCTGTTCATTATGGTAACACCACATCCGGTATCCACCTCACTTCACCTTAGAGTCATTTACTATCAGTTGCAAAGTGATAGGATCCACTTTTGGAATGTCCTCTACCATACTATGCAATATGAACGTGTCGTCTTCTTTCTCAGCTTCTCCGCTGATGTGATGTGCTCCCTGTTTTTTCACTTCTCTTACTAGGTTTTGCTTTTCTCCCCCTTTTTATTTGTATACCTCCAGGGTAGTTTTTGCTCGGCATGCATGTTTTATATGTCCTTTTTTCCCACACTTGTGGCACTTTTCCTCCAGAAACCTGCATTCCCTCGCCAGGTGATCTCCATTGCATCTATAACATGCCTTTACATGCTCACATTGTGGTTTCCAACTCCTATTTAACTTGTGCACAACCGGACCTCCAACTTGCTTTGTCGTAGCCCAGTCTGAACCTTGTATTTCTTTTACATCATGGTTAGCTGTCTCTATGGCTTGAGCAAGTTCCAATGCTTTTTCATACGTAAGCCCAGTCTCGGACTATAATCTCCTCTGCATTCGAGCATACATTATTTCACAAACAAGCCTATCTCTCAGCATGTCTTTCAAATTGTTCCAATAATTGCAATCGTGTGCCAGTTTTCTCAACACCGCTACATAATCCAATACAGTCTCTCCCGGTTTCCTGTTCCGTGAATTAAATTTGAAACGCTGTACAATCTCACTCAGTCTGGGATTGAAATGTTCCTTCAGCAAGTCCACTAAGTTAGCAAATGTAATGTCTCCAGGCTTTTCAGGACTGCATAAGTTCCTCATTAAACTATACGTCTGACTTCCCACGGAAGTGAGCCGAATATCTCTCCTTTTTCCCGACATCAACTATATCATTTGCTACAAAGAAATGCTCCAGCAACTCACAGTATTCATTCCAGGTCTGCATCTGAACATCAAAAGCAGAGAGCTGTCCTACCATAGCAACCATGATTCCTTGATTCAGTGCTATTCTTTTCTTTTTCCTTCTTCAAGATGAGATCTGTTCAGCCTCGTCGCCAAATGTGATATCCGAGTGGTAAGGTCAGAAACTGAGATAAGCCAGACTTCAGGAAACACAACTCAACTGTTTAATTATACATATGTAGCAGAGAACATAGCTCTTACAGGCTGCCAGCAAGATACACTCTTCTTACTGTGCGATCACCAAGATGGAGGATCAACCTCTGAGTCATACCCAGAATGCAATGCCACTACCTTAATAAGTGGTGTGCCAGGACATTGCCTTAATACTGGTAAATATGTTCCCTTAATATTTGTCTCCATCTGGTGGATAACTTAAGCATTACATCCCAGATTACTATAGAAATCATAACTAACAAACTAACAGATAACTGTGTGGCAACCCGGCGAAACTAACCAAACCATAACAAACAAACACAACAGGTGTGGACTGTCTTAAAACTGGAAAAAGAGACGTCTTAGCACCTCCCTCTACTGGTGACCCCTTGATGGAGACCGACTCCTCTTATGAAGTCGGCCCTTTCCCTCCCTGCAGCTCCTCCGTAATTGTACCCCAGTGGCTGTGTCAAGGCTGGGGGACGCCTGCTGAGTGTCTGGAAGCGCTGAAGCCCCTGAGGGATGGCCTGGACAACCTCTGAGCTTGGAGGTCCCGCAAGCAGGCTGCTCCAACTGGGCATGTCTGCTAGCAGTGTGCCGTGCAGGTGGTGGCAGCTGCTCTGCTGACATGCCAGCGGTGGCATCAGGACTGGTCACATGCAGAGAGAGGACACCTGCACCGTGGTCGGCCGACACACTGGTACTCTGACGGTGCCGCACCGGATCATCCGCTGCTATCGACTGCTCCACAGATTCATGGCCTGCTGTGGTGCTGCAAGGGCCTGGGGTGATCCTGCCAGATGCAGCTACGGTGGCAGCAGTGAGTGTTCGCATGGCCTCAATCTGTGTGTGGACGAGGCCAGCAAGTGACTGCGTGGCAGCAGTGAGGACCTGCGTGGCAGGTGCCAGTGCTTCGGAGAAGCCATCAACAGTCCTTTCCACTGCTTCGGACAAGGCCGGAACAGTCCTTTCCACTGCTTCAGACAAGGCCGGAACAGTCCTTTCCACTGCCTCGGACAAGCCCTGGACAGACCTTTCCATTGCTGCCCCGAAGCCCTGGACAGACCTTTCCATTGCTGCCCCGAAGCCCTGGACAGTCCTTTCCATTGCTGCCCCAAAGTCCAGCACACTCTTTGCCAGTGTGTCGATGGACTCGGGCATCCTCCCCACTGCAGCCATAAGCTCAGTGTGCCTGAGCCGGGCCTGGGTGCTCATTTCGGCAAGGCAATGCACCTCCTCTGCACTCTGTGCAGCAGTCATGGTGGCCTGCCTCGCCCTCCGGGGAGACGGCCCCCGAGCGTCCCTACACCCCGCACGTTGCTGCAGGCCGCTGGTCCCTACAACTGGCTTCTCATCAGATCAACCCCACCTCTCCCCTCAAGGGAACTACTATCCCCAGTCTCCACATGTGGTGGCTCCCCTGAGGCTGGCACGGATGGTCCGGCTTCCTCCTGGTCGTCGCCTCCGGAGGCACTTGCACTGGCAGCTTGAGGGGCTGGCTCCCGAGCTGGTGATACAGCATCTGAAAGCAGGGAGGTTGAAGAGTGGCTTTAGCAAAAGGACAGTTTGGCAGCAAGGGATGCAACAGTGTGGAATGCTGACATGGGGGAAACAACTGAAAGGTGACAGCTGTAATAGTTGAGAACCTTACCATCGCTGTGGATAATGGGGTCGGAAGCTGCAGTGGTGACAGGACCACTCAGATGTCCTCCCACAATCTGGTGGACTCTCTCCTCGAGATCCGTCAGAGGCTCCACTTGAGGACGGCCTCCTCCGGTGCGAAGCTGCTCCTTTCGGTTCCGCGCCAGCTTGGCCTGCAGGGCAAAGGACGGGAAGTGATATTACATGATGCCCTGAGTTATCACCTCATGCACCCCATGGTGGAAGAGCCCTTACATGATGCCCTGAGTGATGTTCTTATGCCCCCCATGGTGGAACATCCCTTACATGATGCCCTGAGTGATGATCTCATGCCCCCATGGTGGAACAGCCCTTACATGATGCCCTAAGTCAAATGTGGATGTGTGTGACCAGAAAGGGCCATGGGTGCTTGCTGACAGATGGCCATTGGGGTATCGTGCACCCTGTAGCCATAAAGTCAGGTGCTCATGGAGGGATGCATAAGTTTACATTAACTCCACTCACCCTGACGACCCGAGTGAGGTCGTTGAATTTCTTCCTGCACTGGACAGGGCTCCTGGTTGCCATGCTGCTGGAGTTGACCCTCAGAGAAACATCCCTCCAAGCACTTCGGTAGTCCTTATGATTAGGCCTCCTGCCATTGTCTGGGTATAGGACATCTCGCCGGCGCTCCACTGCGGACACCAATTCCTCCAGAGACTCAGTGGTGAAGCGCTCTGCTCTCTGCCTCACCCTCTCCATATGATCCAAGTTTTTTGCACCAGAGAAGGGCCTGTGCCGATTTGCAGGCCTACAAGGCGCAGACTGTGGATGCTGGAGCTGCCTGACCCATCCCTTTAACAGCTGGCCGGCACCTGGAAGTCTCGTGGTCATGGGTAATTGAGAGCACCTGCGCTGCGGCTGGACGCCCCAATATTGGGTTGCGCCGGCATGTTAGCGCCTTAGGTGCCCCGTGTAATGCCTGAACTCGCGCCTCAATCACCTTTGGGGCGCTGCAACTCAATATCGCATGAGGTGTCGATAAGTTGTGCCTGGCTATAAAATTTGCGCTCCGCCAATTCTAACACCCCAAACGGGGCTATACCCAATTTCTAGGCCTGTGCCTTTTACTGTTTCTTCTGCTATTTGCTTTGATTTTGTGTCTGACACGGGCAGCGCAGCAGTGACCATACTCACATGAACATCCACGTCTTCTTCAGTCGAGCTCACATGACTCATTGTGGGTGCTTGGGATAGTGCATCTGCTAACTATGTATTTGCCTGGTGTGTAGATCAGTTCAAAGTCATATCTTTGCAGCTTCATCATGAGTCATTGAATCCTTGGAGACATCTCATTCAGGTCCTTTTTTATGATGGCAACCAGTGGGCTGTGGTCTGTCTCAACTGTGAAGGTGGGATGTCCATATATGTAGCCATGAAACTTTTCTAGTCCAACTACCAAGCCTAGACATTCCTTTTCAATCTGGGCGTATCAACACTCAGAATCAGTCATAGACCTGGATGCATAGGCAACAGGCTTCCAATCTTCACCCTCTGCTTGTAGCAAGACCGCGCCTAGGCCATCTTTTGATGCATCCGTTGACACTTTGATTCTCTTTGTCGGGTCAAAGAAGGTGAGTACAGGTGTGGTTGTCAGCACTGTTTTGAGGTTCATCTACTCATGTTCATGTCTTGCTGTCCATGTGAACTCATTTGTTTTACATAGCAGGTCTCGCAGGCAGGCTGTCTTGGCTGACAAGTTAGGAATGAACTTTCCAATGAAGTTTATCATCCCCATGTTGCGTAGCACTCCTTTTTTGTCAGTGGGTCGGGGCATGTTGAGTATGGCGTTTACTTTTTCCATATCTGGCTCTATTCCTTTACCAGATAGATTATCTCCTAGGAAAGCGACTTCCTGGATGCCAAACTGACACTTGGCTTTGTTGAGCTTCAGTCCATTCCGGCGTATGCTCTGTAGCACTTTAGTCAGTCTCTCATTGTGTTGTTTCAGTGTGGAGCCCCAGATGATGATGTCATCAACATAGAACCGAACTCCTTCCAGACTTTCAATTATGTGTTCCATCGCTCTATGAAAGATTTCACATGCAGATATTATCCCGAAAGGCATTCTGAGGAAACAATACCTGCCAAATGGTGTGTTGAAGGTACAGTATTTGGTGCTCTCTTCATCCAGTTTTAGTTGCCAAAATCCTTGTGAGGCATCGAGCTTTGTGAAGTATCTGGCACCTGACATTTCACTGGTGATTTCGTCTCGCTTGGGAATCTGGTAGTGTTCATGTTTTATGTTTGCATTTAAGTCCTTTGGATCCATGCATACTCTTAGATCATTGTTCTTTTTCTTTACACACACCATGGAGTTAACCCAGTCTCTTGGATCTTCGACTTTCCTGATGACTCCTAGTGTGGTCATTCTGTCCAGTTCATTCTTGAGCCAGTCACGCAGGGGTGCTGGAACTCTCCGTGGAGCATGTACCACTGGCTGAGCATTCTCCTTTAGCTGGATCTTGTAAGTGAATGGTAGAACTCCAAATCCTTTGAACACATCCTGGAAATTACTCACTACAGAATCCACCGAGTCATCTGGTCTGCTTATGGCACAGTTTATACGGTAGACTCTCTTGACCAGTTCTAAGTCCTCACAAGCTTTGTCACCTAGTAGTGAATCAAGTCCTTCAGCCACAACAGAAAACATGAGATGATGCGCTTTGTCTTTGACTGTCACTTTAAGCCTGCATACACCTAAGCTATCTATTTTCTGTCCATTATAGTTCTTCAGTAGTACTGACTTTTTTTGTATTTTGGGCTTTTCTTTCATGTTTTTAATGTCACTCATACTGATTAAGTTTGCTTTTGCCCCAGTGTCTAGTTTCAATGTAACTAATGCTCCATTTACCTGCAGTGACATTATCCATTTGTCCTCTTTTACTGCATTAACTTTATGTTCAGCATTGTCCATTCCTGAGGGCTGCACATTTTCTGTATCCTTTTCTATATTGTCACATGACACCATTCATACAAAAAATGTCTCACTTAAATCAGTGTCCTCAATCACATTAACTCATTGCCCTTTCTTAGTTTTTACTTTTGAAAAGCATTGTTTGGCAAAGTGATTCTTTCCATAATATTTTGTGCACATTTTTCCAAACGCAGGGCATTGTTGTGACTGGTGTTTGTAACCACAGCATTTACAATTAAAAATTCCTTCCTCCGATTGCTTTTCATTTCTGTTCTGCCCACGTTTCTTTCCTTTGTAGGACACAGCACCGACAGCAGCACTATCACTTACTACAATCGCATTATTATTATTTTCACTGAAAGTCTTCGCGTGCTTTTGAGCTAGCTCACTGGCTTGGCATATTTTCACAGCATTTTCCAATGTTAGTTCGGTTTCTCTCAACAGACGTTCCCTGACCTTTTTATCATGAATACCAAACACAATCTGGTCACGGATCATGGATGATTTCAGCTCAGAGAAATTCCATGTCTGTGCTTTCAGTTTCAGATTGGTCACAAAGCTATCAAAAGTCTCATTTTGCTGCTGTGTCCGTGAATGGAACACGTATCTCTCATAGGTCTCGTTCTTTTTGGGAGAACAATGTGTATCAAATTTCTTTAGATCATCGTCCAGTTTTTCTCTGTCCTCCGCTTGATCAAATAAAAACATATTAAATACCTCTATTGCCGGTGGGCCTGCAACTGTGAGCAGTAACACTATTTTCCTTGCATCTGGCTTCATACCGAATCCGATGGCAGCAATGTAGAGTTCGAATTGTTGTTTGAAAGTCCGCCAATTGCAGTCGACATTCCCCGTGAGTTTCAAACCCTCCGGTGGCTTCAAAGTCTCCATGTCGCGTTTCACAATTTTCAGCAGATTTTACCAATCTTGGTACCATGTTATGTTCATTAATAACTAGTCATTTTCATTATGAACAGCTAGCTTGTGCTTAGTCATTTATACAGGCATTCATCTTGACTTGTGGGTAGCCTACTCTTATATACATACAGCTCTACAGCTCCACCTAGTATACCATTCTAGAATGACAGGTTACTGATCATTACACAGTGTACAGGTTAATGTGCAGTGTACAGGTAAATGTGCAGTGTACAGGTTAATGTGCTGTGTAGAGGTTAATGTGCAGTGTAAAGGTTAATGTGCTGTGTTGAGGTTAAAGTGCTGTGTATAGGTTAATGTGCAGTGTACAGTTAAATGTGCTCTGTATAGGTTAATATGCTGTGTATAGGTGAATGTGCTGTGTATAGGTTAATGTGCAATGTATAGGTTAATGTGCTGTATACAGGTTAATGTGCTGTATACAGGTTAACGTGCAGTGGACAGTTTAATGTGCTGTGTATAGGTTAATGTGCTGTGTATAGGTTAATGGGCTGTGTACAGGTTAATGTGCAGTGTACAGGTTAATGTGCTGTATATAGGTTAATGTGCTGTGGACAGGTTAATGTGCAGTACACAGGTTAATGTGCAGTGTACAGGTTAATGTGGAGTGGACACGTTAATATGCTGTCTACAGGTTAATGTGCTGTGAATAGGTTAATGTGCTGTGAATAGGTTAATGTGTTGTGTACAGGTTAATGTGCTGTGTATAGGTTAATGTGCAGTGTATAGGTTAATGTGCTGTGTACAGTTTAATGTACAGTGGACACTTTGATGTGCTGTCTATAGGTTAATTTGCTGTGTGTAGGTTAATGTGCTATGTACAGGTTAATGTGCTGTGAATAGGTTAATGTGCAGTGTACAGGTAAATGTGCTGTGGACAGGTTAAGGTGCTGTGTACATGTTAATGTGCTGTGTAGAGGTTAATTTGCTGTGTAGAGGTTAATGTGCAGTGTACAGGTTAATGTGCTGCATTGAGGTTAAAGTGCAGTGTATAGGTTAATGTGCAGTGTACAGGTTAATGTGCTGTGTACAGGTTAATGTACAGTGGACACTTTGATGTGCTGTCTATAGGTTAATTTGCTGTGTGTAGGTTAATGTGCTATGTACAGGTTAATGTGCTGTGAATAGGTTAATGTGCAGTGTACAGATAAATGTGCTGTGGACAGGTTAAGGTGCTGTGTACATGTTAATGTGCTGTGTAGAGGTTAATTTGCTGTGTAGAGGTTAATGTGCAGTGTACAGGTTAAGGTGCTGTGTACATGTTAATGTGCTGTGTAGAGGTTAATTTGCTGTGTAGCGGTTAATGTGCAGTGTACATGTTAATGTGCTGTGTTGAGGTTAAAGTGCAGTGTATAGGTTAATGTGCTGTATACAGCTTAATGAGCTGTGTACAGTTAAATGTGCTCTATACAGGTTAATGTGCAGTGGACAGTTTAATGTGCTGTGTATAGTTTAATGTGCTGTGTATAGGTTAATAGGCTGTGTACAGGTTAATGTGTAGTGTACAGGTTAATGTGCTGTATATAGGTTAATGTGCTGTGCACAGGTTAATGTGCAGTACACAGGTTAATGTGCAGTGTACAGGTTAATGTGCAGTGGACAGTTTAAGTGCAGTGGGCAGTTTAATGTGCTGTGTATAGTTTAATGTGCTGTGTATAGGTTAATGGGCTGTGAACAGGTTAATGTGCAGTGTACAGGTTAATGTGTTGTGTACAGGTTAATGTGCTGTGGACAGGTTAATGTGCTGTGTATAGGTTAATATGCAGTGTATAGGTTAATGTGCTGTGTACAGGTTAATGTGCTGTGTATAGGTTAATGTGCAGTGTACAGGTTAATGTGTTGTGTACAGGTTAATGTGCTGTGTATAGGTTAATATGCAGTGTATAGGTTAATGTGCTGTGTACAGGTTAATGTGCTGTGTATAGGTTAATGTGCAGTGTACAGGTTAATGTGTTGTGTACAGGTTAATGTGCTGTGTATAGGTTAATGTGCTGTGTACAGGTTAACGTGCTATGTACAGGTTAACGTGTTGTGTACAGGTTAATGTGCTGTGGACAGGTTAATGTGCAGTGTACAGGTTAATGGGCTGTGTACAGTTTAATGGGCTGTGTACAGTTTAATGGGCTGTGTACAGGTTAATGTGCTGTGTAGAGTTTAATGTGCTGTGTATAGGTTAATGTGCAGTGTACAGGGTAATGTGCTGTGTACAGGTTAATGTGCTGTGTATTGGTTAAAGTGCTGTGTATAGGTTAATGTGCAGTGTACAGGTTAATGGGCTGTGTACAGTTTAATGGGCTGTGTACAGGTTAATGTGCTGTGTAGAGTTTAATGTGCTGTGTATAGGTTAATGTGCAGTGTACAGGGTAATGTGCTGTGTACAGGTTAATGTGCTGTGTATTGGTTAAAGTGCTGTGTATAGGTTAATGTGCAGTGTATAGGTTAATATGCTGTGTAGAGGTTAATGTGCAGTGTACAGTTAATGTGCTGTGTTGAGGTTAAAGTGCTGTGTATAGGTTAATGGACTGTGTACAGGTTAATGTGCATTGGACAGTTTAATGTGCAGTGGATGGTTTAATGTGCTGTTTATAATTTAAGGTGCTGTGTATAGGTTAATGGGCTGTGTATAGGTTAATTTGCTGCGTATAGGTTAATGTGCTGTGGACAGTTTAATGTGCAGTGTACAGGTTAATGTGCAGTGTACAGCTTAATATGCAGTGTACAGGTTAATGTGCTGTGTACAGGTTAATGTGCAGTGTACAGATAATATGCAGTGTACAGGTTAATGTGCAGTGTACAGCTTAATATGCAGTGTACAGGCTAATGTGCTGTGTACAAGTTAATTTGCAGTGTGCAGGTTAATGTGCTCTGCACAGGTTAATGTGCAGTGTAAAGGTTAATATGCTGTGTATAAATTAATGTGCTGTGTATAGGTTAATTTGCAATGTACAGGCTAATGTGCAGTGTACAGGTTAATGTGGAGTGGACACTTTAATATGCTGTCTACAGTTTAATGTACAGTGTATAGGTTTATGTGCAGTGTATAAGTTAATGTGCTGTGTACAGTTTAATATGCAGTGTATCGGTTAATGTGCAGTGTATAGGTTAATGTGCTGTTTACAGTTTAATGTACAGTATATAGGTTAATATGCAGTTTATAGGTTAATGTGCTGTGTACAGTTTAAGGTGCAGTGTATAGGTTAATGTGCAGTGTACAGGTTAATGTGCGGTGTACAGGTTAATATGCAGTGTATAGGTTAATGTGCAGATTATAGGCTAATATGCTGTGCACAGGTAAATGTGCTGTGTATAGGCTGATGTACAGTGTATAGGTTAAAGTGCTGTGTATAGGTTAATGTGCAGTGTATAGATTAATGTGCAGTGTATAGGTTAATGTGCTGTGTAGAGTTTAATGTACAATGTATAGGTTAATGTGCAGTTTATAGGTTAATGTGCTGTGTACAGTTTATTGTGCAGTGTATAGGTTAATGTGCAGTGTACAGGTTAATGTGCTGTGTACAGTTTAACGTGCAGTGTATAGGTTAATGTGCAGTTTATAGGTTAATGGCCCAGTAATTCGGGTCCCAACGCGTGAGTACGGGAGGGGTCCTCACGCGTGGGCCCGATGGAAGTGCCGGTTTTCAGGATGCACAGCGCATGCGCTGAAAACCGGCATTTCCTGTCCTCTGAACCAAGGGGTTAAGAGGCGGAATGCATGCGACGTATCAGGCAGCGCGTGCGCGCTGAAATTCCTTTTTTTGTAAAGAGTTGCCCGTGCGTAAAGGCCTCTGGTTTTTACGCTTGAAAAAAACAGACATAAGTACTTAGTTTTACAGGTAAGTGGTCTATTAATACAATTTAGAAATTTTTTCCACAGGTTTATTATTTTTAAAGAATTTACAGTAAGGTAAGTGTATTTTTAGACCCGATTTGTTGAAAAGTTATTTTTTTTAAAATTTGATTAATTGTTTAAAATAGTTTTTTTTACAGTTATTCATAGTTCATTTATTTAGTGGGATTTTTTTTTACTTTTATTTGTAGTTTAAGTGCTGTTTTGGGCGCCCTGAGTTTTCATGAGTTTGACAGTTCTTACTATCAAACTCATGAATGAACTTTTGCAACCTCCCATTGGTTGCCCAGTGCCCATGTGATCCCAGCCGGCTCATCAAAATAACTACGCTTTAATTCTGTTTAAAACTACTTTACATTCTTCCAAATAATGTAAAAGTATTTAAAACTTTATAAAAGTTACCTAAAGATTAATAAAAATACAAAAAAATTATTTAAAATGCTGCTCTGCATGTAGAATTGCTTTGCAGCTTGTGTTAAAAATTGGGGGCGTGGCCTATGTTAAGGACCTAATTTCTGGGCCATTATGCTGTGTACAGGTAAATGTGCTGTGTATAGGCTGATGTACAGTGTATAGGTTAAAGTGCTGTGTATAGGTTAATGTGCTGTGTATAGGTTAAACATGCAGTGTATAGGATAATGTGCTATGTAAAGCTTAATGAGCTATGTACAGTTTAATGTGCTCTGTATAAGTTAATATGCTGTGTATAGGTTAATGTGCTGTGTATAGGTTAATGTGCAGTGTATAGGTTAATGAGCTGTGTACAGGTTAATGTACAGTGGACAGTTGAATGTGCTGTGTATAGGTTAATGTGCTGTGTATAGGTTAATTTGCTGCATACAGGTTAATGTGCAGTGGACAGTTTAATTTGCTGTCTATAGATTAATGTGCTGTGTATAGGTTAATGTGCTGTGGAAATGTTAATTTACTGCGTATAGGTTAATGTGCTGTATATAGGTTAATGTGCTGTGGACAGTTTAATGTGCAGTGTGCAGGTTCATGTGCAGTGTATAGGTTAATGGCCCAGTAATTCAGGTCGGTGGCATGCCGCGCGTGCAAGCCCCGTATATGCACTTACCCGACGCGCTGACATTTCACCTCCAGGGACGCCTGGAATTCGTGTTTGAAAAAGAAGAATCCCGGGCAGCGTCTGACGTCACGCCGCCCAGGAGTGCAGCCAGCGCGAAGCCTGGAGCGCGCTGTGCAAGTGAGACACGCCCCTTGAGGTCTCAGTTTAATAGGACACGCCCCCAATGTTTCTCACAAGCTGCTAAGCATTTTTACATGCAAAGCAGCATTTTAAATAGGTTTTTGGTATTTTTATGAAGCTTTTGGTAACTTTTATAAACTTTTAAAAACGTTTACATTATTTTGAAGAATCTGAAGTAGTTTTAAACAGAATTAAAGCAATTTAAAGACTTTTAAAAGCCCTAAAATATTTTTTTTTATTCCATTTATTTATTTAGCAATGTCGTCGTCATACGTGTCTTCACACTGTTCCCTTTGGGGAACTGTATGAAGTGGAGGAAGGATTTATGGCCGTGATTAACACTCATTCCGTGACCGTAACCATCTTTGAACCAGCCATTAGGGTGGTTAGTCCTATGGCGGGAGGGTTTTACGGGCTCCCACAAGCTATACAAGGAGGGGGGGCCACCCACACCCACGGATGCAAATATCCCACTGGATGTCAACCCAGAATTTAGAGCCGGAGCTCCGACTCCACTTGCCGGGACTGTCTGGAGCGGGGTTTGAAACCCTACCCCGTCTGGCCCAGCGGCGGGGATCCTACCGCTACGCCAAAGGCCCAATCCGATTAGCAACATGAAATGGCTGGAATGAGCACAATTCACGGCATTAAAAGAACTCACAATTGAACTGATGATGACCTCAGCAATCTCCTCAACGAGGTGGAGGCGCAGCGCCTGCTCATCATTGGTAATGAGAAGTCAAAGGCGCCGCAAAAAGGACAGATGATAGCTTGGTCTTTCAAGTGGCAGCATAGGGCTCCAGTCACGGGGAGGGAAAAGGCGCAGGAAACGTATGGGTGTCACCTTTTGCGCGGAGTGGGCCTTTTGTGTGGCGGTAAGCATCCCCGCCGCTGGGCCAGAAGGAGTAGGGTTTCGAACCCCGCTCCAGACAGTCCCGGCAAGTGGAGTCGGAGCTCCAACTATAAATTCTGGGTGGACATCCAGCGGGATACTTGCGTCCGCGGGTGTGGGTGGCCCCCCCCCTCAGATGGGTTGTGGGAGCCCGTAAAACCCTCACGCCATAGGACTAACCACCCTAATGGCTGGTATGAAGATGGTTATGGTCACGGAAGGAGTGTTAACGTGGCCAGAAATCCTTCCACCACTTCATACAGTTCCCGAAAGGGAACAGTGTGAGGATACGTACGACGATGACCTGTTGCGCAATGCACCTCCTTGGACCCTCAGTCGCAGATGCGAGGGGGCAAATCGTGCAATTGTTAAATTTTTCATTTTATTGACATGTAAAATGTTGGCCCAGTAATTCCCTTCCAAACGCGCTAGTACGGTCGGGGTACTTACGCGTCTGTCCGGAGGAAATGCCAGTTTTCAGCATGCACAGCGCATGCGGGGAAAACCGGCATTTCCTGTCCTCTGAACGAAGGGGTTCAGAGGCAGAACGCGTGCGACTGTACAGGCAGCGCGTGCGCAGTAAAATTCGCCGCTTTCATTCGTGCTTTCAGTGAGGTCAAGTCCTTACAACTTACACATGAAAAAAGCATGAGTACAGTTGCTCCAGAGGCTGCGGTTGTTTGGGAAAGGGAGGAAAGGTATTTTAAGAAATGCTGAGGTAAGTTTTAAAGTTTATTTTTGTTTTTTAAAACGGGGTTTTCAGTACTGTAGGTAGAAGGATCAATTGTGGCTATGTGAATTGAATTTGCTGTGTTTAGTAAATGTGAAAATGACTCCAACATTTTTAAGAAAGAAACTTTTCATCAGTAATATATTCTTTTAAGTAATTATGTATGTATGTCTGTATATATTCCTTTGTGTGTATGTATATATTCCTTTACTTATGTGTATGAATGTATGTATTTAATTATGACTTTCAGAGAAAGTAACTTATTGGAAAATCATAATTAAAAACATACATTCATACACATAAGTAAAGGAATATAAAACATACATACATATACGTAAAGGAATATATGCGGACATACATACATCATTACTTATTACTGATGAAAAGTTTCTTTCTTAAAAGTGTTGGAAATGTTACATTACTCATTTTAGAACACTCATTCTCACATTCAATTCACACAGCCACAATTGCTCCTTCTACCTACCGTACTGAAAACCCGTTTAAAAAAAAAAAAAATTTAAACTTTAAAACTAACCTCAGCATTTCTTAACATAACCTTCCTCACTTTCCCAAACAAAAATATTGCCTTTCAGAAGCTCCACGATAAAATATATCTTCCTCCGCAGCCTTGGAACAACTTTACACATGCTTTTTTCAAGTGTAACTTGTAAGGACTTGCCCTCACTGAATCCATGAATGAAATCGACGAAGTTCACTGCGCACGTGCTGCCTGTGCAGTCGCACGCGCTGTGCCTCTGAACCCCTTCGTTCAGAGGACCGGAAATGCCGGCGTTCTCCGCATGCATAGTGTTTCCTGAACACCGGCATTTCATCCGGCCAGATGCGTGAGTACCCAGACCGTACTCACGCATTTGGACCCGAATTACTGGGCCAATGTGCTGTGGACAGGTTAATGTGCAGTGTACAGGTTAATGTGCAGTGTATAGGTTAATGAGCTGTGTACAGGTTAATGTGCTGTGTACAGGTTTTTTTTTAATTCATTGATGGGATGTGGGCGTCGTTGGCTAGGCCTGCATTTAGTGCCCATCCCTAATTGCCCTTGAGAAGATGGTGGTGAGCCGCCTTCTTGAACCGCTGCAGTCCATATGGTGTAGGTACACCCACAATGCTGTTAGGAAGGGAGTTCCAGGATTTTGGCCCAGCGACAGTGAAGGAACGGCGATACAGGTCCAAGTCAGGATGGTGTGTGGCTTGGAGGGGAACTTGTAGGTGGTGATGTTCCCATGCGTCTGCTGCCCTTGTCCTTCTAAGTGGTAGAGGTCGCGGGTTTGGAAGGTGCTGTTGAAGGAGCTTTGGCGAGTTCCTGCAGTGCCTCTTGTAGATGGTACACACTGCAGACACAGTGCGCCGGTGGTGGAGGGAGTGAATGTTGAAGGTGGTGGATGGAGTGCCAATCAAGCGGGCTGCTTTATCCTGAATGGTGTTGAGCTTCTTGAGTGTTGTTGGAGCTGCACTCATCCAGGCAAGTGGAGAGTATTCCATCACACTCCTGACTTGTGCCTTGTAGATGGTGGAAAGGCTTTGGGGAGTCAGGAGGTGAGACACTCGCCGCAGAATTCCCAGCCTCTGGCCTGCTCTTGTAGCCACAGTATTTAAATGGCTGGTCCAGTTCAGTTTCTGATCAATGGTAACCCCCAGGATGTTGATAGTGGGGGATTCAGCGATGGTAATGCCATTGAATGTCAAGGGGAGATGGTTAGAGTCTCGCTTGTTGGAGGTTAATGTGCTGTGTACAGGTTAATGTGCATTGTACAGGTTACTTTGATGTGTACAGGTTAATGTGCTGTGTATAGGTTACTGTGCAGTGTACAGGTTAATGTGCTATGTATAGGTTAATGTGCAGTGGATAGGTTAATGTGTTGTGTGAAGCTTAATTATCTGTGTGCAGTTTAATGTGCTCGGTATAGGTTAGTATGCTGTGAATAGGTTAATGTGCTGTGTATAGTTTAATGTGCTGTGTATAGGTTAATGTGCAGTATACAGGTTAATTTGCTGTCTACAGGTTAATGTGCTATGTATAGGTTAATGTGCAGTGGATAGGTTAATGTGCTGTGTGCAGTTTAACGTGATCTGTATAGGTTAATATGCTATGTATAGGTTAATGTGCAGTATATAGGTTAATGTGCTGTGTACAGATTAATGTGCAGTGGACAGTTTAATGTGCTGTGTACAGGTTAATGTGCTGTGGACAGGTTAATGTGCAGTGTACAGGTTAATGTGCAGTGGACAGTTTAATGTGCAGTGGACAGTTTAACATGCTGTGTAATGTTTAATGTGCTGTGTATAGGTTAATGGGCAGTGTACAGGTTAATGTGCTGTGTATATGTTAATGTGCTGTGTATAGGTTAATGTGCTGTGGACAGGTTAATGTGCAGTGGACAGTTTAATGTGCTGTTTATAGGTTAATGTGCTGTGGACAGGTTAATGTGCTGTGGACAGGTTAATGTGCTGTGGACCGGTTAATGTGCAGCGTACAGGTTAATGTGCAGCGTACAGGTTAATGTGCAGCGTACAGGTTAATGTGCAGCGTACAGGTGAATGTGCAGCGTACAGGTGAATGTGCAGCGTACAGGTGAATGTGCAGCGTACAGGTGAATGTGCAGTGTACAGGTTAATGTGCTGTTTACAGCTTAATGAGCTGTGTGCAGTTTAATGTGCTCTGTGTAGGTTAATATGCTGTGTATAGATTAGCATGCAGTGTATAGGTTAATGTGCTGTGTACAGGTTAATGTGCAGTGGACAGTTTAATGTGCAGTGGGCAGTTTAATGTGCTGTGTATAGGTTAATGGGCTGTGTACAGGTTAATGGGCTGTGTATAGGTTAATATGCTGAGTAAAGGTTAATGTGCTGTGGACAGGTTAATGTGCAGGGTACAGGTTAATGTGCTGTATATAGGCTAATGTGCTGTGGACAGTTTAATATGCAGTGTACAGGTTCATGTGCAGTGTACAGGTTAATGTGCAGTGGACACTTTAATGTGCTGTCTATTGGTTAATTTGCTGTGTATAGGTTACTGTGCTATGTACAGGTTAATGTGCTGTGAATAGTTTAATGTGCAGTGTACAGGTTAATGTGCTGTGTAGAGGTTAATGTGCTGTGTAGAGGTTAATGTGCAGTGTACAGGTTAATGTGCTGTGTTGATAATGTGCTGTGCAATAGGTTAATCTGCAGTGTACAGGTTACTGTGCTGTGTATAGGTTAATGTGCTGTGTATTGGTTAATGTTCTGTGTGCAGCTTAATTAGCTGTGTGCAGTCTAACATGCTCGGTATAGGTTAATATGCTGTGTATAGGTTAATGAGCTGTGTATAGGTTAATGAGCTGTGTATAGGTTAATGAGCTGTGTATAGGTTAATGAGCTGTGTATAGGTTAATGTGCTGCGTACAGGTTAATGTGCTGCGTACAGGTTAATGTGCAGTGGACAGTTTAATGTGCTGTGCAGAGCTTAAAGTGCTGTGTAGAGCTTAAAGTGCTGTGTATAGGTTACTGTGCAGTGTACAGGTTAATGTGCAGTGTATTGGTTAATGTGCTATTTATAGGTTAATGTGCAGTGGATACGTTAATGTGCTGTGTGCAGCTTAATTAGCTGTGTGCAATTTAACGTGCTCTGTATAGCTTAATATGCTGTGTATAGGTTAACGTGCAGTGTATAGGTTAATGGGCTGTGTACAGGTTAATGTGCAGTGGACAGTTTACTGTGCAGTGGACAGCTTAGCATCCTGTGTATAGTTTATTGTGCTGTGTATAGGTTAATGGGCAGTGTACAGGTTAATGTGCTATGTATAGGTTAATGTGCTGCGTATAGGTTAATGTGCTGTGTATAGGTTAATGTGCTGCGTTTTGGTTAATGTGCTGTGGACAGGTTAAGGTGCAGTGTACAGGTTAATGTGCAGTGTACATGTGATATCCGAGTGGTAAGGTCAGAAACTGAGATAAGCCAGCCTTCAGGAACCAAAACTCACTGTTTAATTATACATATGTAGCAGAGAAACATCTCTTACAGCTGGATGCAAAGCACTTCCAATTCTTACTGTGCGATCACCAAGATGGAGGATCAACCTCTGAGTCATACCTAGAATGCAATGCCACTACCTTAATAAGTGGTGTGCCAGGACATTACCTTAATACTGGTAAATATGATCCCTTAATATTTGTCTCCATCTGGTGGATAACTTAAGCATTACATCCCAGATTACTATACCACTCCCCTCTTATGTTTACAATAATTTCTTTACAACATTCTTAAAAAGTCCGTAAGGAAACTCCTTTAACGATAGTCCATACTGAACGAATCTAGCAGGTCGTGATCAATCTCTCTGGTGGCTTGTGAGGCCTTGGTGAACGTCTTACAGTCAAGTCCCTGCTTGGTTGTGATAGAGCCACCTGCTGCTCCTGAGCAGTATTCAGAGCATCTGACTCTGCTACGATGGTTTCCTTTTGACGAAGGGGTCCAGGTATAACTGGCTCTGTTGGTGGTGTTGGTACCACCAATGCCTTTGGATAACTGGGGACCAACTTGTCCTCCAACATTTCCTCTGGAACCTCCAGTTCGATTTCTCTTTGTCTGGTCAGTATCTGATCCACATATCTGCGTACTACCTGACCAGTTCCCACCATGACCGTATATGAAACTGGACCGGTCATTGAGTCTATGATGCCAGGAATCCATTTTGGACCATAACTGAAATTCCTGGTAAGGACCGCCTCTCCTTCTCCAAACTTGCGGCTCTTTGTCCTTCTGTCATGGTTCTCCTTTTGTTTGATTTATCGGTTTTCCACCTTCCTTTTAGATCTGGGTGAACCAGGTCAAGATTGGAGCGTAGTCGATGTCCTAACAACAATTCAGCAGGAGAGAGTCCTGTGGTAGATTGAGGTGTTATTCTGTAGCTGAACAGAACTCGTGACACCTATGCTGCCAAACTCCCTTCCGCACTTTTTTTCATCATCTCCTTAAATGTTTGTACGGCTCTCTCTGCAAGTCCATTTGAAGACGGATGACATGGAGCTGAAGTCACGTGCACTATGCCATTGTTTCTCATGAACTCTTTTGTTTCTGTACTCACAAAACACGTGGCATTGTCACTTACTACGATCTCCGGTATCCCTTGATTACTAAAACTCCTACGCAGGCAGTCCATAGTAACAGTAGATGAAGCAGAATTTACAGGATACACATCCATCCATTTGGAATGTGCATCAATGATTATGAGGAACATCTTTCCCATGAATGGACCCGCATAATCTACATGTAATCTTCTCCATGGTTTATCCGGCCATTCCCAGGGGTGGAGTGGAGCCGCTGCTGGTGCCTTCCTGTGTACTTGACAAGTGCTGCATGTCTTGACTAGATTTTCTATCTCCTCATCTAGCTTTGGCCACCACAAGTAACTCCTTGCCAAGGCTTTCATGCGCGAAACTCCAGGATGACGCTGATCTAGTTGCACTAGGACAGACTGTCGTGCTGGCTGTGGAATAATCACTCGAGCTCCCCACAACACGCAACCATCCTGCACACTCAGCTCTGTTTTCCTGACACTGTAAGGTGTGAAATCAGTCCCTTCCGGATGTTGTGGTCAACCCCTCATTACATATTCTCGGACTCTAGACAGTACTGGATCTTTACCTGTCCATGTCCTTACTTGTTCTGCGGTCACAATTGCCGTATCCGTGTCCTCCAACATCAGAACTCTGTCCTCTGGAGCTGCACGGATAGGTGTACCTGGTAGTGGAAGACGGCTCAAGGCATCTGCGTTCCCATGGTACTTGCCCGCCTTGTAAACGATGACATACTCATACGCCCTTAACATCACTGCCCACCTCTGGAACCGGGCTGTCACCATCTGTGGTACTGCTTTCATCTCATTAAAAAGAGATAGAAGAGGTTTATGATCGGTGCATATGGTGAATTTCCTGCCATATATGTACTTGTGAAACCTCTGTAACCCAAACATTACTGCTAATCCCTCTTTATCTAACTGGGAATAGTTTTTTTCCGCTGGGGTCAGAGTTCGAGACATAAACGCTATCGGTCTTTCTGTTCCATCTTCCAAGCTGTGTGAAAGAACTGCCCCCACCCCGTAAGGTGAAGCGTCACAAGAGAGAGTGATGTCTTTCTCTGCATCGTAGTGAACCAGCACATCCGAGGACAGCATCAGTTTCTTGGACTGTTCAAATGAAACCCTCTGTTCCTCTTCCCACTGCCACTGTGTCTCCTTGCGCAGAAGTTTGTGAAAGGTGCTAACACTGTTGCCAAGTTTGGTAAAAACCTGTTATAATAGTTTAGCAGCCCCAGGTAAGCTTTTAACTCAGTCACATTTGTAGGAGCTGGGGCCTCCTGCAGTGCTTGTACCTTCTCCTTGATTGGATGGAGCCCGGTGGCATCCACTCTATGTCCCAGGAACAAGGCCTCATTCCCCAGGAAAGTGCACTTACTCCTCTTGAGCCGGAACCCAGCCTTATCCAATCTTTGTAGTACCTCTCTCAGAGTGCTCAGATGCTCCTGGTCGGTTCTTCCCATCACCAGAATGTCATCCAGATAAATAGAAACATGTGGAATCCCTTGCAGTACACCCTCGATAGTCCTCTGGAAAATAGCTGGACTAGATGAGACACCGAATGGCAAGTGGTTATAGGTAAACAACCCCTTGTGTGTATTTATGGTTACATACTTCTTGGATTTCTCATTTGGTGTAATCTGCAAGTATGCATGACTCATATCCAGCTTCGTGAATTTCCTCCCTCCAGCCAGGTTTGCAAAAAGATCCTCAGTTTTAGGAATAGGATACTGTTCAAGTTTAGACACCCTATTTACTGTCAATTTATAATCTCTACAGATTCTTACCGAATTGTCCGGTTTTAAAACAGGTACAATGGGAGCTGCCCATTCTGAACATTTTACGGGTTCCAGAATGTTCTCTCTCAACAGACGGTCAAGCTCAGCCTCTACCTTCGGTTTCATGGCATACGGCACAGGTCGTTGTTTAAAAAACCTTGGAAGTGCCTCCTTGTCTACATAAATCTTAGCTGGGGGGCCAGTAAATGTTCCAAGTTCCTCCTTGAACACGTTCTCATGTTTAATCAACACGTCTTGCAAAGACAATTGTTTGCCTCACTCTAATTGATTTATTGCTCCCCAATCTAATTTAAGTTCTTGTATCCAGCCCCGACCTAACAAGTTTGGTCCAGAACCTGATACTACAACTACAGGTAGCTGTTCCACGGTGTCCCTGTGTTTTACAGTTACAGTAGCTGTACCCAATGTCACCACTCTTTCACTGGTATATGTTTTAAGCTGCATAGAGCAAGACTTTAACTCTGGAACTTTTGCACGGTTCCACAATTTTGAGTACTCCTCCCTGTTCATTATGGTAACACCACATCCGGTATCCACCTCAAAGTTCACCTTAGAGTCATTTACTATCAGTTGCAAAGTGATAGGTTCCACTTTTGGAATGTCCTCTACCATACTATGCAATATGAACATGTTGTCTTCTTTCTCAGCTTCTCCACTGATGTGATGTGCTCCCTGTTTTTTCAATTCTCTTACTAGGTTTTGCTTTTCTCCCCCATTAGGTTTGTATACCTCCAGGGTAGCTTTTGCTCGGCATGCACGTTTTATATGTCCTTTTTTCCCACACTTGTGGCACCTTTCCTCCAGAAACCTGCATTCCCTCACCAGGTGATCTCCATTGCATCTATAACATGCCTTTACATGCTCATGTTGTGGTTTCCGACTCATATTTAACTTGTGCACAACCGGACCTCCAACTTGCTTTGTCGTAGCCCAGTCTGAACCTTGTATTTCTTTTACACCACGGTTAGCTGTCTCTATGGCTTGAGCAAGTTCCAACGCTTTTTCATACGTAAGCCCAGTCTCGGACAATAATCTCCTCTGCATTCGAGCATCCATTATCCCGCAAACAAGCCTATCTCTCAGCATGTCTTTCAAATTGTTCCCGTAATTGCAATCATGTGCCAGTTTTCTCAACACTGCTACATAATCCAATACAGTCTCTCCCGGTTTCCTGTTCCATGAATTAAATTTGAAACACTGTACAATCTCACTCGGTCTGGGATTGAAATGTTTCTTCAGCAAGGCCACTAAGTTAGCAAATGTAATGTCTCCAGGCTTTTCAGGACTGCATAAGTTCCACATTAAACTACGTCTGACTTCCCACGGAAGTGAGCAAAATAGCTCTGCTTTTCCCGACATCAACTATATCATTTGCTACAAAGAAATGCTCCAGCAACTCACAGTATTCGTTCCAGGTCTGCGTCTGAACATCAAAAGCAGAGAGCTGTCCTACCATAGCAGCCATGATTCCTTGATTCAGTGCTTTCCTTTTATTGTTCCTTCTTCAAGATGAGATCTGTTCAGCCTCGTCACCAAATGTGATATCCGAGTGGTAAGGTCAGAAACTGAGATAAGCCAGCCTTCAGGAACCAAAACTCACTGTTTAATTATACATATGTAGCAGAGAAACATCTCTTACAGCTGGATGCAAAGCACTTCCAATTCTTACTGTGCGATCACCAAGATGGAGGATCAACCTCTGAGTCATACGCAGAATGCAATGCCACTACCTTAATAAGTGGTGTGCCAGGACATTACCTTAATACTGCTAAATATGATCCCTTAATATTTGTCTCCATCTGGTGCATAACTTAAGCATTACATCCCAGATTACTATAGTACAGGTTAATGTGCAATGTACAGGTTAATGTGCAGTGTACAGGTTAATGTGCAGTGTACAGGTTAATGTGCAGAGTACAGTTTAATGTGCAGTGTACAGGTTAATGTGCTCTGTAGAGGTTAATGTGCAGTGTACAGGTTAATGTGCAGTGTACAGGTTAATGTGCGGTGTACAGGTTAACGTGCGGTGTATAGTTTAACGTGCTGTGTATAGGTTAATGTGCTCTGTCTAGGTTAATGTGCAGCGTACAGGTTAATGCGCTGTGTACAGGTTAATGTGCAGTGTATCAGTTAATGTGCTGTGTACAAGTTAATGTGCTGTGTATAGGTTAATGTGCTGTGTACAGGTAAATATGCTGTGTGTAGGCTGATGTACAGTGTATAGGTTAATGTGCAGTGTATAGGTTGATCTGCTGTGTACAGTTTAATGTGCAGTGTATAGGTTAATGGGCAGTGTACAGGTTAATGGGCTGTGCATAGGTTAATGTGCTGTGTATAAGTTAAAGCCCTCCCCCCTCCCCGCCCTCCCCCCACCCTCCCCGCCCTCCCCTTCCCCCCACCACCCTCCCTTCCCCCTTCCCCCCTCTCCCCTCCCCCCCTTCCCTCCTCCCTGCCCCTCCCGCCCTCCCTCCCTTCCCTCCCCCTGCCCTCCCTCCCTCCTCCCTTCCCTCCCTCCTCCCTTCCCCCCCGCCCTCGCTCCTCCCTTCCCCCCCGCCCTCCCTTCCCTCCCCCGCCCTCCCTTCTCCCTTCCCCCCCCTTCCCTCCCTCCCCTCCCCCCCTCCCCTCCCCGCGCTCCCCCCTCCCCGCATCCCACCCTCCCCCCCTTCCCTCCCCCTGCCCGCCCTCCCTCCTCCCTTCTCCCCCCGCCCTCCCTTCCATCCCCCCCGCCCGCCCTCCCTTTCCCCCCCGCCCTCCCTTCCCCCCTTCCCCCCGCCCTCCCTTCCCCCGCCCTCCCCCTCCCCACCCTCTCTTCCCCCCAGTCGCTCTCTCTCTTCCCCCCAGTCGCTCTCTCTCTTCCCCCCAGTCGCTCTCTCTCTTCCCCCAGTCGCGCTCTCTCTTCCCCCCAGTCACTCTCTCTCTTCTCCCCAGTCGCTCTCTCTCTCTCTTCCAACAACAACATGCCCTCGAAAAAGCCTCGGCACCGCCGGGCACTCCAGCTGATCTATATATATAAATCGGTCAATCTGTCTGTCCTTCTGTCTGTCTGTCCTTCTGTCTGTCTGTCCTTCTGTCTGGCTGTCCTGTCTGTCTGTCTGTCCTTCTGTCTGTCCTTCTGTCTGTCTGTCCTTCTGTCTGTCTGTCCTTCTGTCTGTCTGTCCTTCTGTCTGTCTGTCCTTCTGTCTGTCTGTCCTTCTGTCTGTCTGTCCTTCTGTCTGTCTGTCCTTCTGTCTGTCTGTCCTTCTGTCTGTCTGTCCTGTCTGTCTGTCTGTCCGTGTCTGTCCGTCCGTCTGTCTGTCTGTCCTCACCTGTGCGTCTGTCGGGCTATGCGCTCGAAAGTTACAGGGCGTACCTACGCGTGCATTACGTCGAAAGAAAGCTTACCTTTCCAAAACGGTCTTAAGCGTATTTACGTTTCGGCCGGGCTAAAATCGCGCCCGCGGTATCCGAAAAACCTTCAACATTCCGCTCATTAGCATCTCATTATCCGCTCATTAGCGACAGAGTGACCTCGAGGTCGACCAATCGTACGCCGGGTTGCTGCCGCGTGCGGCCGGGCCCTCCTACGGTCGAGTGACGGGATGATTGACCAATCCTACGCTTTGGTCACCTGACGGTCGACCAATCGGTGCGTGTGTGGGCGGGCCTTATCGTTCTGAACCGAGGTGAGTAGCCGCCATCTTGCTTCCATTCTTTTTCCTGCTTTCTGCGTCTTTCTTTTCAAATATACATTTCCAGCAAAATAAAATTGAATTTATTAAATTGTTTTAAAAAAAACTTCATTCATTTGTAAATATTTTCTCTAACCTGAAGATTCTTTTTCCTACCTTTCCCCGTTTTTATTAGGCCTGAAAGCCTGGGTGTTTCTTGCCCAGCCAGGCCCGACCTAGGTAATTCTCCCACGGCTTCTGCTAAGCCCCTCACCACCGCCCCCCCGTGTCACGTTACCCGGGGCAACGGCATCAGCCACGAGGGTCAGGGTGCGCGCGCAGCAGGAGCAGCTGAGACGCGGCGTCTCTGTGTTCCGCGCTCGGCTCGGGCGGGGGGGGCGGGGCTCTCGGGAGTGCGGATCTCGGCCGGGGCTTCGTGAGCGGGAAGGGTTACCCCGGCAACCTGGCCCGCCGGCCGTCTCGCACAGCCACAATCGGCGGACTTCAAGCCGGCTCAGCCGGGGGTGCGGGGCTCGGAGAGCGGGGCTCTCGGGAGTGTGGGGCGGGGCGGGCGGGGCTCTCGGGAGTGCGGGGCGGGGCTCGGAGAGCGGGGCTCTTGGGACTGCGGGGCGGGCGGGGCTCGGAGAGTGGGGCGGGGCGACGCGGCCGGTGCTCGGGAGGACGGGGGCTCAGAAGGGGGGGAAGGGTTACCCCGGCAACCGGGCGTGGCCATCTCTCAGCCTCAAGCCAGCTCACGCCTGTTCTCGGGGCTTGGCTCCATTTGCGGCCGCGGGCCACTCGCCCTCTCTCTCTCCTTCCCTCTGTCTCTCTCCCGCCCTCCCCTCCCCCCTCCCCGCCCCCTCCCCTCCCTCCCACCCCTCCCCGCCCTCCTCCCCGCGCCCTCCCCTCCCCCTCCCCCATTCCCCTCCCCTCCCCCGCCCTCCCCCCTCCCCACCCTCCCTCTCCGCCCTCCCCCCCTCCCCGCCCTCCCCCCGCCCTCCCCGCCCTCTCCCTCCCCGCCCTCTCCCCCCAGTCGTTCTCTCTCTTCCCCCCAGTCGTTCTCTCTCTTCCCCCCAGTCGCTCTCTCTCTTCCCCCCAGTCGCTCTCTCTCTTCCCCCCAGTCGCTCTCTCTCTCTCTCTTCCAACAACAACATGCCCTCGAAAAAGCCTCGGCACCGCCGGGCACTCCAGCTAGTATATATACAAACGGATCGATCTGTCTGTCTGTCTGTCCGTCCTTCGGTGTGCATCTGTCCGGCTATGCACTCGAAAGTTATAGAGCGTACCTACGCGTGCATTACGTCAAAAGAAAGCTTACCATTCCAAAACGGTCGTAAGTGTATTTACGTTTCGGCCGGACAAAAATTGCGCCCGCGGTATCCAAAAAACGTTCAAAATTCTGCTCATTAGCATCTCATTATCCGCTCATTAGCGATAGAGTGACGTCGAGGTCGACCAATCGTACGCCGGGTTCCTGGCACGTGCGGGCAGGCCCTCCTAGAGTCGAGTGACTGGACGATTGACCAATCCTACGCTTCGGTGACCTGACGGTCGACCAATCGCCTGTGTGGGCGGGCCTTATCGTTCTGAACCGAGGTGAGTCGCCGCCATCTTGATTCCAAACTTTTAATTTCTTTTTCCCGCTTTCTGCGTGTTTCTTTTCAAATCTACATTTCCAGCAAAAAAAAAGTTGCTTTTAAAACACCGTGGCCTAGAAATTCAGTAAGGCCCTGCCAGGTCTTTAGCGCCCGAAATTTAGCGCTCGCCCGGATACCCGTAGCGCCCGCCTGAAATTCAGTTGCGACGGGCCAAGACGGAGGCGGGCGCTATTGCAGGGTTTGGCCGCCTCGCTTGGGGCGATGAAAGTCTATTTCAGGCGTCCAGCTGCCGCTGCGCCACCCGATGCGGTGCGGCAGGCTGGGGTACTGCAGGCCTCCTCCTTCTCTTAAGGAGGAGCTGCCTGCAGCCGTGAGATCGCCGCTGGATTCCCCCGGCAAATGAGCCCGGCACCACGGAGAAGTGCCGGGCTCGCGGGAGTCAGACAGCAATGCCGCGGGGGGGTGGTGCAGGAGTCCGGGGAGGGAGGTGCGGCCATGCGGCCGCCGGGAAAGCGGCCGGCCGCCCCTCCACCTTTATGCGCCGGCCTCTCGGAGCTGCAAGGCCCCGTTTTTCAAACGTTGTTTGCGGCCGCTGCGGGCGAGGCGGCCGCAACTGAATTTGGCCTTCGGCACGGAATCGCGTTGGAACCGGGGCGCTGCGCACACCGATGACGTCATCGGTGCCAGCGCAGCGCTACCGGCTAACGCCGCTGTGAGGGACCAACTTAATTTCGGGCACTAAAAAACTTCCGGCGCAACCCACTCTTTCGCCCCTAAGTGGGCGCAAACGCGACTGAATTTCTAGGCCAAATTGTTTTTAAAAAAAGTTAATTAATTTGTAAATCTTTTCTCTAACCTCTATAATTCTCCTACCTTTCACCGTTTTTCCAGGCCCGGGGCCTAGGCTTCTCCAACTGCCAGCAGTGCAACTCTAGACCCAGGCTCCCGGCCTAGACAGAGACAAACACTGGCAGAGGGGAGGGGGTGTGCTGCCTCAGCTCCATTCCCGGGGTCAGTAGGTGGGGAGGCTTCATAAGCAACTGGGGTAGGTCGCAAGCCCCGAATAATAATCTGAAGATCCTGTGTTTGCAGCTGAGGAAATTTCTTCTGCTGACAGCCCCAGGTTAACGGCAGCCATCTTTGTCAAGGAGGGCAAAAAGTTTCAGAGCGACGCCATTTTGATTCAGTGTGTAACAGAGTGCATGCGCGGCCATCTTAGTACAGGAACATAGAGTGGGTGGGGCTTCTGTGCTCCAAATCGGGTCCAGGTGACCAAGACAGACAATCGACTGTGTGGGTGGGGCCTAATCTTTCCAACTGAAAAGCAAGCGGTGGCCATTGTTTGTGATACAATACACTGAGAGGTGAGCACCCCTTTTTTAATAAAAAGATTGGTGAGGTTGTAAAGTGTATGTTATAGAAAGATTTACCAAAAATGTTTTATAAGTACAGGAAACTTTGTGCTATCCGGAGGTGAGCTATCCGGCAATCTGGAGCCACCGGCAAAAATCAGCAGCTGTTTTTTATTCTTTTTGGGTTTTTTTTGCTTTGTTTGAACGGTCAAGCTGTGCAAGGTCTGTAGCTATAGCAACAGCTTTAGCTACAGAGCTTTAGGGCCACACCTGAGTGTTTAGAAGCTGTTGCTAAGCAACAGTGTTTGTTGTTAAATACAGAGATAAGAATCTCCGTATCTTTCAACATTAATGCTGGAGAGTACTTGAGGCAAGGCAGCAGCTCAGTCCGGTGGGTGCCGGATAGCACAAAGTTTCCTGTGCTTTAAGTTCATCTCCCCCCCCTCCCTTTCCACCCCCCCACTCCCCCCACACCCCCTTCCCCCCCCACACCCCCCACACCCCCCCACCGCCTTCCCCCCCGACACCCCCCACACCCCCTTCCCCCCTCCCCACCCCCCTTCCCCCCCTTCCCCTCCCTTTCCCCCACTCCCCCCTTCCACACCCATTCCCCATCCCCCCACCCCTCCCCTCCCCTCCCCTCCCACCCCTCCCCCCTCCCCCCCGCCTCACCACTCTCCCCTCCCCCTGCCTCCCCTTCCCCTCCTCCCTTCCCCCACTCCTCACCCCCTCACCTCCCCCTCCCCCCTTCCCTCCCCCTTCCCTCCCCCTTCTCCACTTCCTTCCCCCTCCCCTTCCCCCCTCCCCCTTCCACCACTCCCCTTCACTCCCCCTTCCCCCTCCTCCCACCCCTTCCCCCTCCTCGCTCCCCCCTCCCCTCCTTCCTCCCCTCCCTCCCCTCCCCTTCACTCCTCCCTCCCCACCCTTCCTTCCCTCCTCCCTCCCCCCTTCCTCCCCTCCCCTCCTTCCCCTGCCCCCCTCCCCCATTCCCTCCCCTTCCACCCACCCTTCCCCCCTCCATCCCTCCCCCTTCCCCCCTCCATTCCCCCCTCCCTCCCCCCTCCACTTCCCCCCTCCCCCTCCATTCCCCCCCTCCCTCCCCCCTCCACTTCCCCCCCTCCCCCTCCATCCCCCTCCCCCTCCATCCCCCATCCCCCGCTGCCCTCCCCCTCATTGCCGCCCCTTCCCCTTCCCCCACTCCGCCGCCTCCTCCCACCCCACTCCTCGCCCCCCACTCCTCCCCCTTCCCCTTCCCCCACTCCTCCCCCCTTCCCCTTCCCCACTCCCCCCTCTCCTCCCCCTTCCCACACTCCTCTCCCCACTCCTCCCACCCTTCCCCCACTCCTCCCCTTCCCCTTCCCCCACTCCCTCTCCCCCCTCCCCCCGTCTCTTCCCCCTCCCCCTCTCCCCTCCCCCTCCCCTCCCCTCCCGTCCCCCCCTCCTCTCCCCCTCCCCTTCCCCCATCCCCTTGCCCCCCCTTCCCCCATCCCTCCCCCCCTCCCCACCCCTTCCCCCTCCCCTTTCCCCCCTCCCCCTCCCCTCGCCCCCCTCCCCCCTCTCCCGTTCCACCCCTCCCACTCCCCTCCCCCCTCCTCCTCCCCTCCTCCCCCCTTCTTCCCCCCTCCTCCCCTTCCCCCCCTCCCCCTCCCCTCACCCCCCCTCCTCCCCCCCCCTCCTCCCCTTACCCCATCCCCCTCCCCTCCTCCCCCCTTACACCCCCACTCCCCCCCCTTCTTCCCCCAGTCGCTCGCTCTTCTTCCCCCCAGTTGCTCGCTCTCTTCCCCCCAGTCGCTCGCTCTCTTCCCCCCAGTCGCTCGCACTCTTCCCCCCCAGTCGCTCGCACTCTTCCCCCCAGTCGCTCGGTCACTCCCCCCCAGTCGCACGCTCTCTTCTCCCCCCAGTCGCTCGCTCCCTTCACCCCAGTCGCGCACTCTCTCTTCCCCCCAGTCGCGCTCTCTCGTCCCCCCAGTCGCTCTCTCTCTTCCCACCAGTCGCTCTCTCTCTTCCCCCAGTCGCTCTCTCTCTCTTCCCCCAGTCGCTCTCTCTCTTCCCCCCAGTCGCTCTCTCTCTTCCCCCAGTCGCCCTCTCTCTTCCCCCAGTCGCTCGCTCTCTTCTCCCCAGTTCACTCGCTCTCTCTCTCTCTCTCCCCCGCAGTCGCTCGCTCTCTCTCTCTCTCCCCCCAAGTCGCTCGCTCTCTCTCTCTCCCCCCCCAGTCGCTCGCTCTCTCTCTCTCTCCCCCCAGTCGCTTGCTCTCCCTCTCTCTCTTTCCCCCCCAGTCGCTCTCTCTCTCTCTTCCCCCAGTCGCTCTCTCTCTCTCTCTTCCCCCAGTCGCTCTCTCTCTTCCCCCCCAGTCGCTCTCTCTCTTCCCCCAGTCGCTCTCTCTCTTCCCCCCAGTCGCTCTCTCTCTTCCCCCCAGTCGCTCGCTCTCTTCCCCCCAGTCGCTCTCTCTCTTCCCCCCAGTCGCTCTCTCTCTTCCCCCCAGTCGCTCTCTCTCTTCCCCCCCCAGTCGCTCTCTCTCTTCCCCCCCAGTCGCTCTCTCTCTTCCCCCCCAGTCGCTCTCTCTCTTCCCTCCCAGTCGCTCTCTCTCTTCCCCCCCAGTCGCTCTCTGTCTTTCCCCCCAGTCGCTCTCTCTCTCTTCCCCCCAGTCGCTCTCTCTCTTCCCCCACCAGTCGCTCTCTCTCTCTCCCCCCCAGTCGCTCTCTCTCTTCCCCCCCAGTCGCTCTCTCTCTTCCCCCCAAGTCGATCTCTCTCTTCCCCCCAGTCGCTCGATCTTTTCCCCCACAGTCGCTCGCTCTCTTCCCCCCAGTCGCTCTCTCTCTTCCCCCCCCAGTCGCTCTCTCTCTTCCCCCCCAGTCGCTCGCTCTCGTCCCCCCAGTCGCTCTCTCTCTCCCCCCCAGTCGCTGGCTCTCTCGCTCTCCCCCCCAGTCGCTGGCTCACTCTCTCTCTCCCCCAGCCGCTCGCTCTCTCTCTCTCCCCCCCCAAGTCGCTCGCTCTCTCTCTCTACCCCCCAGTCGCTCGCTCTCTCTCTCTTTCCCCCCAGTCGCTCTCTCTCTCTCTCTCTTCCCCCCCAGTCGCTCTCTCTCTCTTCCCCAGTCGCTCTCTCTCTTCCCCCCAGTCGCTCTCTCTCTTCCCCCCCAGTCGCTCTCTCTCTTCCCCCCCAGTCGCTCTCTCTCTTCCCCCCCAGTCGCTCTCTCTCTTCCCCCCAGTCGCTCTCTCTCTTCCCCCCCAGTCGCTCTCTCTCTTCCCCCCAGTCGCTCTCTCTCTTCCCCCCCAGTCGCTCTCTCTCTTCCCCCCAGTCGCTCTCTCTCTTCCCCCCCAGTCGCTCTCTCTCTTCCCCCCCAGTCGCTCTCTCTCTTCCCCCCAGTCGCTCTCTCTCTTCCCCCCCAGTCGCTCTCTCTCTTCCCCCCCAGTCGCTCTCTCTCTTCCCCCCCCAGTCGCTCTCTCTCTTCCCCCCCAGTCGCTCTCTCTCTTCCCCCCCAGTCGCTCTCTCTCTTCCCCCCCAGTCGCTCTCTCTCTTACCCCCCAGTCGCTCTCTCTCTTCCCCCCCAGTCGCTCTCTCTCTTCCCCCCCAGTCGCTCTCTCTCTTCCCCCCCAGTCGCTCTCTCTCTTCCCCCCCAGTCGCTCTCTCTCTTCCCCCCCAGTCGCTCTCTCTCTACCCCCCCAGTCGCTCTCTCTCTTCCCCCCCAGTCGCTCTCTCTCTTCCCCCCCAGTCGCTCTCTCTCTCCCCCCCAGTCGCTCTCTCTCTTCCCCCCCAGTCGCTCTCTCTCTTCCCCCCAGTCGCTCTCTCTCTTCCCCCCAGTCGCTCTCTCTCTTCCCCCCCAGTCGCTCTCTCTCTTCCCCCCCAGTCGCTCTCTCTCTTCCCCCCAGTCGCTCTCTCTCTCTTCCCCCCCAGTCGCTCTCTCTCTTCCCCCCAGTCGCTCTCTCTCTTCCCCCCCAGTCGCTCTCTCTCTTCCCCCCAGTCGCTCTCTCTCTTCCCCCCCAGTCGCTCTCTCTCTCTTCCCCCCCAGTCGCTCTCTCTCTTCCCCCCAGTCGCTCTCTCTCTTCCCCCCAGTCGCTCTCTCTCTTCCCCCCCAGTCGCTCTCTCTCTCTCCCCCCAGTCGCTCTCTCTCTTCCCCCCCAGTCGCTCTCTCTCTTCCCCCCCAGTCGCTCTCTCTCTCTTCCCCCCCAGTCGCTCTCTCTCTTCCCCCCCAGTCGCTCTCTCTCTTCCCCCCAGTCGCTCTCTCTCTTCCCCCCCAGTCGCTCTCTCTCTTCCCCCCCAGTCGCTCTCTCTCTTCCCCCCCAGTCGCTCTCTCTCTCTTCCCCCCCAGTCGCTCTCTCTCTTCCCCCCCAGTCGCTCTCTCTCTCTTCCCCCCCAGTCGCTCTCTCTCTTCCCCCCCAGTCGCTCTCTCTCTTCCCCCCCAGTCGCTCTCTCTCTCTTCCCCCCCAGTCGCTCTCTCTCTTCCCCCCAGTCGCTCTCTCTCTTCCCCCCCAGTCGCTCTCTCTCTCTTCCCCCCCAGTCGCTCTCTCTCTTCCCCCCAGTCGCTCTCTCTCTTCCCCCCCAGTCGCTCTCTCTCTTCCCCCCCAGTCGCTCTCTCTCTTCCCCCCAGTCGCTCTCTCTCTTCCCCCCCAGTCGCTCTCTCTCTTCCCCCCCAGTCGCTCTCTCTCTTCCCCCCCAGTCGCTCTCTCTCTTCCCCCCCAGTCGCTCTCTCTCTTCCTCCCCCAGTCGCTCTCTCTCTTCCCCCCAGTCGCTCTCTCTCTTTCCCCCCCAGTCGCTCTCTCTCTTCCCCCCAGTCGCTCTCTCTCTTCCCCCCCAGTCGCTCTCTCTCTTCCCCCCCAGTCGCTCTCTCTCTTCCCCCCCAGTCGCTCTCTCTCTCTTCCCCCCCAGTTCGCTCTCTCTCTTCCCCCCCCAGTCGCTCTCTCTCTTCCCCCCAGTCGCTCTCTCTCTTCCCCCCCAGTCGCTCTCTCTCTTCCCCCCCAGTCGCTCTCTCTCTTCCCCCCAGTCGCTCTCTCTCTTCCCCCCCCAGTCGCTCTCTCTCTTCCCCCCCAGTCGCTCTCTCTCTTCCCCCCAGTCGCTCTCTCTCTTCCCCCCCAGTCGCTCTCTCTCTTCCCCCCCAGTCGCTCTCTCTCTTCCCCCCAGTCGCTCTCTCTCTTCCCCCCCCAGTCGCTCTCTCTCTTCCCCCCCAGTCGCTCTCTCTCTTCCCCCCCAGTCGCTCTCTCTCTTCCCCCCCAGTCGCTCTCTCTCTTCCCCCCAGTCGCTCTCTCTCTTCCCCCCAGTCGCTCTCTCTCTTCCCCCCCAGTCGCTCTCTCTCTTCCCCCCCAGTCGCTCTCTCTCTTCCCCCCAGTCGCTCTCTCTCTTCCCCCCCAGTCGCTCTCTCTCTTCCCCCCAGTCGCTCTCTCTCTTCCCCCCAGTCGCTCTCTCTCTTCCCCCCAGTCGCTCTCTCTCTTCCCCCCCAGTCGCTCTCATCTCTTCCCCCCCAGTCGCTCTCTCTCTTCCCCCCAGTCGCTCTCTCTCTTCCCCCCCAGTCGCTCTCTCTCTTCCCCCCCAGTCGCTCTCTCTCTCTTCCCCCCAGTCGCTCTCTCTTCCCCCCAGTCGCTCTCTCTCTTCCCCCCAGTCGCTCTCTCTCTCTTCCCCCCCAGTCGCTCTCTCTCTCTTCCCCCCCAGTCGCTCTCTCTCTTCCCCCCAGTCGCTCTCTCTCTTCCCCCCCAGTCGCTCTCTTCCCCCCCAGTCGCTCGCTCTCTTCCCCCCCCAGTCGCTCGCTCTCTTCCCCCGCAGTCGCTTGCTCTCTTCCCCCCCCCCGCCCAGTCGCTCGCTCTCATCTCCCAGTCGCTCGCTCTCATCTCCCAGTCGCTCGCTCTCTTCCCCCCCAGTCGCTCGCTCTCTTCTCCCCCCAGTCGCTCGCTCTCTTCTCCCCCAGTCGCTCGCTCTCTTCTCCCCCAGTCGCTCGCTCTCTTCTCCCCCAGTCGCTCGCTCTCTTCCCCCCATCGCTCGCTCTCTCTTCCCCCCCAGTCGCTCGCTCTCATCTCCCCAGTCGCTCGCTCTCTTCCCCCCCGTCGCTCTCGTCTCTTCCCCCGTCGCTCTCTCTCTTCCCCCCCGTCGTGCTCTCTTCCCCGTCGCTCTCTCTCTTCCCCCCAATTGCTCTCTCTCTCCCCCCCCAATCGCTCTCTCTCTCTATTCCCCCCCAGTCGCTCTCTCTCTGTTCCCCCCCCAGTCGCTCTCTCTCTCATCCCCCCCAAGTCTCTCTCTCTCATCCCCCCAAGTCTCTCTCTCTCATCCCCCCAAGTCGCTCTCTCTCTTCCCCCCCAGTCGCTCTCTCTCTTCCCCCCCCAGTCGCTCGCTCTCTTCCCCCCAGTCGCTCTCGCTCTCTTCCCCCCCAGTCGCGCTTTCTCTTCTCCCCGTCGCGCTCTCTCTCTTCACCCAATCACTCTCTCTCTTCTCCCCCCCAGTCGCTCGCTCTCTCTTCCCCCCAGTCGCTCTCTCTCTCATCCACCCCCCCCAGGTCGCTCTCTTCTTCCCCGCCAGTCGCTCTCTCTCTTTCCCCCCAGTCCCTCTCTCTCTTCCCCCCCAGTCGCTCTCTCTCTTCCCCCCCAGTCGCTCTCTCTCTTCCCCCCCAGTCGCTCTCTCTCTTCCCCCCCAGTCGCTCTCTCTCTTCCCCCCCCAGTCGCTCTCTCTCTTCCCCCCCAGTCGCTCTCTCTCTTCCCCCCCAGTCGCTCTCTCTCTTCCCCCCCAGTCGCTCTCTGTCCTCCCCCCCAGTCGCTCTCTCTCTCTTCCCCCCCAGTCGCTCTCTCTCTTCCCCCCCAGTCGCTCTCTCTCTTCCCCCCCAGTCGCTCTCTCTCTTCCCCCCCCAGTCGCTCTCTCTCTTCCCCCCCAGTCGCTCTCTCTCTTCCCCCCCAGTCGCTCTCTCTCTTCCCCCCCAGTCGCTCTCTCTCTTCCCCCCCAGTCGCTCTCTCTCTTCCCCCCCAGTCGCTCTCTCTCTTCCCCCGTCGCTCTCTCTCTTCCCCCCGTCGCGCGCTCTTCCACCGTCGCTCTCTCTCTCTTCCCCCCCCATTTGCTCTCTCTTCCCCCCCCAATCGCTCTCTCTCACTTCCCCCGCCGTCGCTCTCTCTCTCTTCCCCCCCAAGTCGCTCTCTCTCTTCCCCCCCCAGTCGCTCTCTCTCTTCCCCCCCCCCAGTCGCTCGCTCTCTTCCCCCCCAGTCGCTCGCTTTCTTCCCCCCCAGTCGCTCGCTCTCATCTCCCCAGTCGCTCGCTCTCTTCCCCCCGTCGCTCTCTCTCTTCCCCACCAGTCGCTCTCTCTCTTCCGCCCCAGTCGCTCTCTCTCTTCCCCCCCAGTCGCTCTCTCTCTTCCCCCCCAGTCGCTCTCTCTCTTCCCCCCAGTCTCTCTCTCTCTTCCCCCCCAGTCTCTCTCTCTCTTCCCCCCAGTCGCTCTCTCTCTTCCCCGCCAGTCGCTCTCTCTCTTCCCCCCCCCAGTCGCTCTCTCTCTTCCCCCCCAGTCGCTCTCTCTCTTCCCCCCAGTCGCTCTCTCTCTTCCCCCCCAGTCGCTCTCTCTCTTCCCCCCCAGTCGCTCTCTCTCTTCCCCCCAGTCGCTCTCTCTCTTCCCCCCCAGTCGCTCTCTCTCTTCCCCCCAGTCGCTCTCTCTCTTCCCCCCCAGTCGCTCTCTCTCTTCCCCCCAGTCGCTCTCTCTCTTCCTCCCCAGTCGCTCTCTCTCTCTTCCCCCCCAGTCGCTCTCTCTCTTCCCCCCCAGTCGCTCTCTCTCTTCCCCCCCAGTCGCTCTCTCTCTTCCCCCCAGTCGCTCTCTCTCTTCCCCCCAGTCGCTGTCTCTCTTCCCCCCAGTCGCTCTCTCTCGTCCCCCCAGTCGCTCGCACTGTTCCCCCCGTCGTTCTCTCTCTTCCGCCCCAGTCGCTCGCACTCTTCCCCCCAGTCGCTCTCTCTCACCCCCCGCAATCGCTCCCTCTCTTTCCCCCCCAGTCGCTCTCTCTCTTTCTCACCCAGTCGCTCTCTCTCTTCCTCCCCAGTCGCTCTCTCTTCCCCCCCAGTCGCGCTCTCTCTTCTCCCCCCAGTCGCGCTCTCTCTTCCCCCCAGTCGCGCTCTCTCTTCCCCCCAGTCGCGCTCTCTCTTCCCCCCAGTCGCGCTCTCTCTTCCCCCCAGTCGCGCTCTCTCTTCCCCCCAGTCGCTCTCTCTCTTCCCCCGCAGTCGCTCGCTCTCTTCCCCCCCAGTCGCTCGCTCTCTTCCCCCCAGTCGCTCGCTCTCTTCCCCCCCAGTCGCTCGCTCTCTTCCCCCCGTCGCTCTCTCATTTCCCCCCCAGTCGCTCGCTCTCTTCCCCCACAGTCGCTCTCTCTCTTCCCCCACAGTCGCTCTCTCTCTTCCCCCTCAGTCGCTCTCT